>NC_136801.1:22898255-23123255 GCF_951216825.1 Electrona antarctica | reverse complement strand
TTGGTGCTGCTGCATAATTGTAGCCTTTTTCAAGCATCACTTTGTTAATAGGCGACTATTTGTTATACATAGGGGGGTTTGGAAAAAGGTATGCCCCCCCTGCTGATTTGTGTCTGGAAGAGATGGCACTGATCAACTGCCAGCTCTTGTTCAGCACCTGCAGGCTTTTCTGTCATACATTTATAGGGGACGATAGAGCTTTTTTGCTGCCCCAGACCTGTGGAATGCACATCCAAACGTTCAAAACCGCTCTTCAATGTGGCTTTCCCCAGCTAACTCCACACTCCCCTTCTCTCGCCATTATTCCACTGTTTTGTATTGATTTGATTCATTAATAAAAATCGTTTTTCTTTTGTTTTCTCCTAATGCATCTTTGGGTACTTAGAAAAGTGCTGCTAGGCCTATATGAGATATTATTGTTATTATTATACACATTCACACTTGGAAGCTGTCCCTAAACATCCTGTCTTCTGCTAATATTATCATTGGATCATCTGGACTCAAGGTTAGTTTTTGCAGGCCCATTAAAAGAAAGTGGCTACATAAAGCTGCTTGTAACTTCTTGACTATCTGCTAGACAGACACAGACAGACAGAGAAGGGAAGAGACATATAGCTTATAAGCATAAGGTAACATGATGTGTCTTTCAAGCTGCTGGCATATGGAGAGGAGGGACAGAACAGAAAAGATGTGCTTGGGTGCATAGTATCTTGGCAGGTGTACCAAAAAGCTCTCTCCACATCACGCACGCACGCACGCACGCATGCACACACGTCTCCCAATCTCCACTGAGATATCCTGCAGATATATCCTGCATGCACCTCGCAGGCGACCTGGGAACAATTGAGCTGGGGAAAAAACAACACTGTTCTATGCTCCCTGGAGTGTAAAAAGCCATTTCTGTCTATATTAGCAAAACGGTGTGGGGTCGCTTGACGCTTCAGTGAGCTTTTTTGCAGATGGAAAATGTAGCTGCAGACTGGAGACTTGATTTGTGTTTGTGTTTGGTTTGGTTCTGATCCTGATATGTGGTGCGTGGTTGAGGACAGTGGTGAATAATAACTAAGTACATGCTCAAATGTGAGCGTTTCCAATTTTCAATATTTTATACTTCAACTCCAATACATCTCAAGACAAATATTTGTTTGATTATTTGAAAACTTCAGTGACTAGTTACTTTGTCGATTTTGCTTAATATTACAAAACGTACGCCACCCACTTCAGCCCGTACATTTTGGCCTTTTTAATGGCTCAAGCTTGTGAGCTTACATGTTAAAAATGTTGAATTATATACATTTGAAAACTTGTCATTCTGCATAATGAGTAGGCCTATACTTTCTACTTTTGGTAGCCTACATTAAGTACATTTTTATAAAACATGCCTACGTTTTCCACCACTGCTGGGTTCAAGTGAGGCAACTTCAGCATCTAAGCTTCACGCTGCTTTGGACTCACAAATCAATGTTGACATCTAAAATTCCCAAGTGTTAATTAGTGTAGCAAAATTACCCAACTGAGATAAAATATCGCTCAGAGTTTTACTGTGCAGCTCTCATGAATATTGTTGATTATGTTTACTGGAGTCTATGAATATCGTTTTCCAAAAGATTAACAATTTTGTTTGTTTTCTTGCGGTTGAGGGTGGTTTAGCAGGCAAAGAGAAATGAACAAGAGGAGTTGTGCCGGCGCTGCATATTGAAAAAAGACCTTTAAAGTATAAAATGCTTTAAAGTATAAAACGCACACACGCACGCACGCATGCACGCACGCACGCACGCACGCACGCACGCACACACACACAGCACTTTTGTTTGCAAAAGGGGTATAGGTAGCCACTAGCCAAGGTAGGTAGGTAGTATAGAACATCATGGTCAAACGGTAATAAATATGTTTGTAATACGTAGATAAGAATAGTCCCCAGTCCCCACTGTGGGTGTTTCTATGTTACATTTACCCATTCTATAACTACTGTAGGCCTACTGTAGGAGCAGTGAGCAGGGACACGCATCAACACATGCTGGCCTTGCCTGGAATCTATAACCTGTACGGACAACCAGCCTCATGGCTTCCCAGGCTGCATGGTTCACATTGTGTTTGTTGTCATGATTTGTCACAACTCAAGTTGGTTTTGTACGACGCTTAAAAGGTCTTTAAATAAATACGTTTTGAAATGTCTATGGGAAAAATGCATTGGGAATTATTTCCTGGGCCTGGCGTCATCATGAAAGGGGGCGGGACTGCGGCGCTCTATAGTGGTTTCTTAATGCTCAAGGTTCCTCAAGGTACGTCTTGTACTCCAAAACAAACTCTTTAAAAATGCAGCTCCCTGACATCATTTGGTCAGAGCACAGGAGTGCTCCGAAACATTTTTAACCGAGACAGCACCTGTTTCAATTTGAGATTTTGTTTTTGTTTTGATTGACTTGTCGTTCTGCTTTTCTGTAAATGCTCTCTGAATTTAAAATGAAATGGATAATTGTTTTGGATTGTGTTGTATTGTAACCACATACATTGGAAATGAGGGCTTGCCCTCAATTGTACTAGTCCCGAGCATACATAAAGGTAACGATGACTCCAGTTATGTTTGCCCCTAACTGTCTATGCAGGAGAAAGTACCATGTGTTCTCTTCTACTCTCTTACTGCAGTTCTATGAGACACGATATGATCGGATGCTCAAATGATTTCCAGACATCTACTATTACACCTCATTTAAGGTTTCCTGGAAATAACACATTTTCTGAAAATCTGTTATTTTCAATGAGCACAGGCACCCACCCACACACCCACACACACACACACACACACACACACACACACACACACACACACACACACACACACACACACACACACACACACACACACGCATCATGCACACACGGCACACGCATACACATAGACAAGGTAAATCAGGTAGGCCTATAGCCTATGTAT
The DNA here is from genome assembly GCF_951216825.1 of Electrona antarctica. Classification (NCBI taxonomy): domain Eukaryota; kingdom Metazoa; phylum Chordata; class Actinopteri; order Myctophiformes; family Myctophidae; genus Electrona; species Electrona antarctica. The sequence goes on along the minus strand of NC_136801.1, from coordinate 23,120,320 downwards.
ATCCACTTTTTAGATGCAAGATATCATATTGATATGTTGATCATATACCTTTAATCATTTGGAAGTTATAGTGTAAAACACCAAAGAAAAACGCATAATGTCACTGTTACCCAAAGGTCTGACATCAACATTAAGAGGAAAATATAGGTTTGATGCAAAAGGTGACCACATGCCGTACACACACACACACACACACACACACACACACACACACACACACACACACACACACACACACACACACACACACACACACACACACACACACACACACACACACACACACACACTTTCTTTCTCTCTCTCTCTCTCTCTCTCTCTCTCTCTCTCTCTCTCTCTCTCTCTCTCTCTCTCAAGGTGCTGTGACCTTTTGCGAGCCTGTCAGATAGAAATCCCAGCTGTGCATGTGAGAGTGACATACTGCAAATAAGCCTTCAGCTCCTCATTGGCATTCATAGTGAACCGGTCCTCCCCTCATCTTTCTCTGCCCCTGACGCGCAGCATGCAGCCACGCAACTTCACTGTGCCCTTTAATAAATCAAACCAGAGCTCCATCCTGTGGACAGTTTAAGACCTGCAGGCCGATTCTACAAAATGCCTTCTAAAATCTGTATAGTTCTCACACACTTTTAAAGATATTTCTAAAATAGCAGAATAGCCGTGAGCTTGCAGATGGTTTTTAATATCCATCCAACGCTAAAGGCTAAAATAACACAGACGCTTTCCGTGATTTAATGGTTAAACATATCCTGTTGTTGACAACGTCAGCTTTGATTACATTCACTCACTATAATGACTCAACAATCTATCAATGTACAGGATCCTTTACAGATAAGCTACCGTTTAATTAAAGGGATTGTGACATAAAAAAAAAGTTTTGTAATTATTCTTTTTTTTAATAGGTTTTCTGAGCTCAATTGTACAAAAAAAGAACTTTTAACATTCAGTAGATTTTCTGTGGTCTGGGGTTTTCTGGCTCAAATAAGTGCTCTGGTATTCCTGTTGACTGTAATGTAAGAGTCCACAAATCCCATATATGACAATATATATAACAATTTGCCAGCAGATGTCACTGTTTTCACTGTTTTGCCTGTTTTCATTGCAGCTCAAAAAGCTTCAGAACACGGGAGAAAACCCCAGGCCACAGAACATCTGCTGCATGTTCAAAGTTCAGGTTGTGTGGGTGTAATTGAGGTCATAAAACCTAAAAGAAACAGGAACATTTGAATGTCATGAAACCTTTAAAGCACCATATATCATTTTTTTTTCTTCTCTTCCTTCTCATATCCTTATGTATTTATTTATTTAAATGACTACTGCTCAGCCCATATCTACTGTTACTACTGTACTACTGTATTAATGTATATCCTCCTCCTTACTGACATGTTTGCACTATTGGTGAGATGCGAAAATACTTTTCGCTGTGCTGTACTTGTACTGTACATTGACAATAAATGTAATCTCATCTCATCTCATAAAGCAGAGGCAAGGAGGCAATCAGGTGTGCAGGTATAACAAAATGTAAAAATAGTAAAAAGGTGCTCCTGGGATCAATCGGGATAACACATCGATATAGAACAAAGAGGAGATCCGGGCACACTTAATGTTAAAAGGAGGAAAATGTTATTGAACCGACATGTTTCGACCTATACGGTCTTCATCAGGGCTTTATATAGCTTTATATTCACCATTATATAAAGCTATAATTGATTCAGCTCTCTCATATTTGTCTCCCTGGTTGGCACCACCACCCCAAGGCACTGGCGCTGGCTTGTCCCACGCCATCTGGATCCCAGTGGGAAGCGTCCACCTCCCAAAGGACACCCTAACCTAACACATCACAGGCCTTTTTTTCCTTATTTTTTTCTTTCCTTGAAAATGTTGGGATTGGCCCAAAAGAAAAGGCAGTGATTTATTTGCATCCCAGGGAACAGGGCACGATGGCATGGCATCCATCAGCCCATGGGGGTTGCGGACAGTGGTGGGAAAAGTGCTTGCATGTTTTACTTAAAGGACCACTTCACCACTTTTCAACCTTCATATAATAGGTCCTCACTAATAATCATGATAAAATGGCAAAAAAGAATTCTACTCAGTCTGTGTCTCATATGGAGGGCTGTGGGCAGTTCAGAAACCTGTCCACCTATATCATCATTAGGCAGATCTTTTTTTAAAACAAGATATTTTTACAAAAATGTTTATATTTGTATTATCGTGAGAACGATAGCTTCCATTTTCGCATTGCAACTTTTCAGGACTAGAAAGCCTGCAGTTTCTATTAGCTTGGATTCCCCATCGATGATGTCACTGGTGGACGGGTTTCTGAACTGCCCACAGCCCTCCTATGAGACACAGACCGAGTAGGAAAAAAATTGTGCCATTTTATCATGATTATAAGTGGTCCTTTAAGTAAAAGTATCAATACTATTACTGCAATGTAAAACTACTCTTACAAATAGAATTCTGGAATTAAATATGTAGGCCTATATAAGAATGGTAAAAAAATATATAGACTATTGTAACTAAAGTTGTCAAATAATTGTAGTGGAGTGAAAGTACAATATTTGGATCTGAGATGTAGTGGAGTAGAAGTAAAAGTATTGGAAATTGGAACTACTCAAGTAAAGTACAAATACCTCACAGTACTAAAATGTACGTTTAGTTACTTTCCACCACTGGTTGTGGAGCTGGCTCAGCAGTCAGCACTCAGCACCCTTTCAACATGACTGCACCTCAGGAGACTCCCTGTGTGATGGAACCCCTTTACAGCCTGCATCAGTGGCGTGCACAGACATTTAGAGGGGCAGGTGCTCAAGTGGAAAAAAAGGGCACTTTGTGCAGCGCGTGGAACCGGCCGGTTGCCTTAATAGTGTGAGATTTATAGATTGTGGGGCCTAAATAATATATTAGAAGCTTTTTGTCAAGAATTGATCAATGTTACCATGGTCCACATACTGTACACAGTGTATAGTATGTGGACCATGGTACTGTACAAAACTATAACTAACTGTACAAAATAAGGGATTATTTTGGGGGTTTTTTCCGAAAGGGCACATTGCCAAAAGGGCAGGGGGTGCTCTAGCACCCCCTAGTGTCTATCTGTGCACGCCACTGGCCTGCATGCAGTTCCCCATAGGGCAGTTGTTTTTTAGTGTAAAATAAAACCAAATTGACCCATAAGGGTTCATTTATTGGTTTAATTTTACGCTCTCAAGATAATTAAATTTAAACTGTTATTTTGATCAACATTTTCATGTTATCTCTCATACATCAATACAGAATGGACTTGTGGACAAAATCGTAATCAACGACAATAAATTCTACGTTTTGGGTCCAATCTCATCAAATGGTGTTCTGTGGCTCAAATAAATAAACAATGGGCCTTGACATGGAAAGGGTTAAAAACACTGCTATGCCCTATAGTTTTCAACCCTTTCCATATGGTTCTCCAACTTTTTTAGCTCAAGAAGACCCAAAATAAAAGCAGAAATTATATATACTGTATACTTGCAAGGTGTGATGTTCTCCTTCAGTTGCTGTAAAACAATAAAAAAATATACATTTATATAATATCAATACCAAATTAATTTGCTATGAATTTTAAGTCTTTTTTAATGAGTTAAGACTTGTATGAAAGATGCAAAATTCCCCCACCCCCACCACAGAGATCAAAGTAGCAGAAATGGGGACAATTAAGATATGCTGACAGAAACTTCAGACAGAGTAGCATAGCACCAATGTTTATCGCAGATGGGAAACAAACAGAAGTATTCTTTTGATGATGTAAATAAATATGCAAACCCTGTTTTATTTGTTTCTGTTTCGCATTTTATTCGTTGTTAATTATTGTTTGAAATAAACATTAATTAATTCATTCATTCTTTATTTAATACAGAAGGCTAAATCAAAAATCATCTTGCATAGCCCCAGCTTATAAACTAAAATATTTAACAGGGGTAAAACAAGGGATGAAGAAAATAATCATCATCCTGACATGACTGTCATCCTGACTCGACTTTACCGAAAATACTCAATCCCTCGTTGAGTGATTGCAATTTTCACTGAACGTAGAATTGGGTTCATGTGGTTAAATACATAAATGCAGTTATTTTTGTCATATGACCAAACACCTGCGTCACTGCGTGGCTCCAATGGGTCTGAGAGGCTACATGTCATCAAATGGTGGTCCGTACCGTGGCTCAAATGATGAATACCTAAAGAATGGACCTTCCTTGTTTTAATCTGTGACTCCACAAGCCAAATTGTGTGTTGTCCCCTCCGGCCACACGGGGGCGCAGTTTGTCCGCGCTGCTGTGAGCCTTGCCATCCCGTGTCGCTCTTACCAGCAGAGTCGTCGGGGCTCCCCCCCCCCCCCCCCCCCCCCCAGGGTTCAGAGGGCAACTCGTTTTGAACGAACTACAAAACAGCCACTGTATGTTGTTGTTTTTAAAACACAGAGACGGAGTTATAAACATGTTCATGTGATTAGTTCAATGCATCTTTTTAATGAAAAAATAGCGGTTTGGAGTGCTTCACTACCAGACAAGGTAATTCAGAGTCCAGACGTTTTTCATCTTTGTTCATCTTTTCATTAATCTCATAATAAACCACTCTGGATAAATGTATAACTTCTCTGTCGGGTGGAAACATAATGTTGATGAATTGAATACCCATGCATGCAGGACCACAATGGAAACACGTACACGACCTGTATTATTGTGTTATCCTTTTATCTGTATTGTCTGTATTGTCTGTTTATAATTCTGTTAGCCTTATTGCTACCGTTGCACATTACAGCAGTGGTTCCCAAACTTGTTCATGTCAAGGACCCCCCAAATTGACACTAATTAGCCCCGCGGACCCCCATTTGAAAAGATATGCCAGAGACCCCCATAAGAGAAGATTTTTATAACTTTTCATAAAGTATTGAATTTGCTGCTAGTTTTCTTTTAATATTTTTCACTTTTTCAATATTTATTTATTAATGCTCTCTCTCTCGCACGCACACACAGTCAGTCAGTCAGTCAGTCAGTCAGTCAGTCAGTCTGTCTGTTATTGACTGTAATGAAATGTCTCCAATGGATAGATGTCATCAAACAGTCAGTGGTCTATAGAGAGATGTGTATTGTTAGCTCAGAGCAGCAGCTTTAGAGTTAAATCAGCTTAAAATAAATCCATTATAACTAAACTGTACTGCAGTATAGCTACACTGTACTGTAGCCACATACAATGCTTGGAGCAGGTCAGCAGACCTGTCACCTGACATAATAATGGATCAATGCAGTGATGTAAATATGTTTTCAATGTAATAAGTCCCGGGATGCAGGGATGGTCTTTTAGATGAGTCCCAGGGACATTTTATGAGTCCCACTTCAACGACCTTAGGAGTCATACTATGCAATTTTTTACAAATTGCAGCATTTAACTCCCATTTCATTTTATACTGTTATAATGTGGTTCTATTCATGTAGAAAACAGAAGAAGAAATGATTATTATAACTAAAGCTAGCAAAACAAACTAGAATAAAAAACAGTACAGTAGTGCATCCCGTGGATGCAGAGGTTGTTGTTTTATTGCGTCCCTTAACTAAACTGAGTTTTGGGATGCAAAATGCACGCTATTTTAATCTCTGTCAATGGATCTTCAATTGATATGAAACCTTGATATATGCAAAGTGGTTTTCAACCGTTTTCACATCAAGGTCCATTATTTATTAATGTATTCATCATCTGAGCCACGGACCACCGTTTGATGACATTTAGCCTCTCAGACCCAAAACTAAAGAATATATATTTTGTTGTCGTTGGATAAGTTTTTGTCCACAATTCCATGCTGTATTGATGTTGGTAGCATTAGGAGAGACAGGCAAACGTTGATCAAAATAACAATTATTCTAAATTTTTTGTTAACAATAGTTTAACTCTTGAGAGTGAACAATGAAACATTTGGTTTCATTTTACACTCTCAAGAGTTAAGGATCTATAAGGGTCCATTTGGTTAGCAACTCTCCATCATTTAGCTGCATGGGGACCACCTGGAACCCCCCAAGGACCACGGGTGGTCCCCAGACCACTGGTTGAAAACCCCTTGTATAAAGCGTCGCAGTCTCGAGGGACCCGGAAAATAAATCCCGTTCATTTTCCTCATAGACTTTTCAGAAAGTATTTATTTAAAGACGTTTACGCCGCGGACAAAGCCAACTCTTGTCGTGACAAATCATGACAACAAACACATTTTTCGGGCTGAACAAATAATTAGAAGACAAGACAAGAGTTGGCTTTGTACGACGCTTATAAGGTCTTTAAATAAATACTTTTTGAAATGTCTATGGGAAAAATGCATTGGGAACTATTTCCGGGGGCGGGACTAGTCTGCGACGCTCTATAGAGCCTTGAGGAATCCATTGACCAATCACCATCATGCACCTTTCACTTCCTGACAGGATGGAGTCTCAGCTGCTGATTGGCCTGAAGGAGGAGAGGGCGGAGCTCAGACAGGAAGTGTCCCGCCTACAGGACGAGCTGGCCGAGAGCCAATCAGAGAGACAGGAGGCGGAGTCACGAGCCCAGGCTCTGTCTGATAGGGTGAGACGCCGGTCTGTCTACCCAAACAGTAGTGTCAACAGGTGGCAAGATTCCGCTTTAAGAGCACAGGTCTCTTCCTGGTTTTTAAACTGCAGCCTCACTCCCAATCTTCCGCCGTAGTCTGAAAACCCACCTTTTCAGACTCCATCATGACACGTAGCACTTGCCCTAGCCCCTTAGATAGCACTTCATGTAGACTTAGATAGCATTTTATACAGACTTATAGCATGTTATGTAGACAGCACTAGAATTGCGTTTTATGTAGTCATAGCACTTTATAGTACATATGTATAGTATAATATAGCATAGTATGTATAGTTTATATATAGTTTCATTACATAGATATTCCACTGTTACGTTCTTATCTTACGTATGTTTCATGATAACTACTTTTATGTGATGTATGCCTTGCTCTTGTTATTGCTTGCAGCTTAAATGTAAATCGCTCTGGATTAAGAGCGTCTGCTAAATTGTAAATTGTAAACAGCTGGTGGATGGAAATGACGCTCGCGCGTGGCTGCAACTTGACGCGGCGGCAAAGAGTTTCCTTTCGGCAACAAGGGCGCTCCTCTAACCCTTACAGTATGTTTTAACAGCGGGCGACAGCCAGCCAGACGAGTGTGTGTGTGTGTGTGTGTGCGTGTGCGCGTGCGCATGTGTGTGTGCGACTGTGCACGTGTGCGCTGCTGTTGCAGGAACAACAGCAGGAACAACAGCAGCAGGAACAACAATAGTAAAACATGACTTTACATATTGTGTTAATTGGTTATTGTTTAGGAAACAGTGCTGGAGGGGGGGGGGGGGGGGTCCTTTTACAGTTTCACCAATCGCACATTATGACTTGGTCATTTACAGTCGTTAAAGTATTTACCTGCGCGCGTGTGTGTGTGTGTGTGTGTGTGTGTGTGTGTGTGTGTGTGTGTGTGTGTGTGTGTGTGTGTGTGTGTGTGTGTGTGTGTGTGTGTGTGTGTGTGTGTGTGTGTGTGTGTGTGTGTGTGTGTGTGTGTGTGTGTGTGTGTGTGTGTGTGTGTGTGTGTGTGTGTGTGTGCGCGCGCATGTATCAGTTACAGCAGACTCTAGATCCAGTCTCTTCTCTTCGGGTAGAGAGTGAACAACATGCATGGAGGAGGAAGGTGAGAGAGGGGCGAGAGAGAGAGGCTCGACAAGCCCTGCTCGTCCACAAGCTGCAGAACAAGGTGTGTGTGTGTGTGTGTGTGTGTGTGTGTGTGTGTGTGTGTGTGTGTGTGTGTGTGTGTGTGTGTGTGTGTGTGTGTGTGTGTGTGTGTGTGTGTGTGTGTGTGTGTGTGTGTGTGTGTGTGTGTGTGTGTGTGAGAATTCCACTGAGAGTTCCACTGATATAATTGTAAAACGCAACCGTTTAATTGATAGAATTGTAAAACTAGGCCGTTCGACTGATAGAATCGTAAAACGCAGCCGTTTGACAAACCTATCCACCAAATAGTTTTGCTATATGATAAAACATGGTCTGGAAGGTCTGGTTCCAAAACTGAACCAGTATTTAATGTGTAAAATCCATGATATTTACATTGGAATGAATGAGCCCGGCTGGAAAGTGTCCAAGTGGGAGTGTCTAAGTGGGAGAGGGCGGGGCTTAGCTGAATGTGAATTCCAGACGATTGTGACCGCTTGTTGTTGTTGTGTTGTTGTCATCAGTCTATTGTTAATATTAATATTATTAACACCCTGAGCCGCATAAACGGAGGTCTATCAAATAGTTACGCTCGGCGCTCAGGACGGAGATTAATCACAGGACGGAACATTAATGATATAACAGAGCGCATCGCTCCACGGGCTGGGAGCACCTGTTGGGCAACATTCAATGTAATTTCCGGTTGGGACGTCATCCAAAATGTTCCCCCCATTTTAGCGGATGAGATAGAAAATCTTAAAACGTGAATAACTCTTGATCTAAATCAATCCGTCCAATTCTAAGATTGTGTTTTTGACGGGCCATCGCGGTCCCGTCGCTAGTCGCGTTAGAAGTCATCATAACTCCCGTTGTTGTCGATCGCCTCGGGGGTGTTTTGGCTACATCTACATCTAGCTACTTCAGCTACATCCGAGATGGCGCCTGGTGCAGCTTGAAATGTGCTCCGTAGTTGCAAATCGCTGGGCGTCCTGATTTAATGGTCCTAAAAACCCTCGGGCGTTTGGGGTGTTAATACTAATACTAATACTAATAATATTATTATTATTGTTGTTGTGTTGTTGTCATCAGCTGTTGGAGTACAGAGGTCAGTGTCAGGCTCTAGAGCGCCATCTTCAGGCCCAGGAGAGAGAGGTGAGTTTGACTGATTGAATACTTTATTATTCATATTATGTAAAAACAGCAACAACAGAGTACAGTCAGACAAAAAGTCCTTGTGAAGTCCTTGTGGTCTTGTTTCCATTCGGGTCCTGTCTGTGCATTCAATTCATAAACATGCCATTTCAAATAACAACATTCAATATCATCAACTTATTTGCCTTTTTTATTTTATTTTTTACTGTTTTGAAAATGGTCAATGGTTCAAATATCCAATCTACAAGCTCACAACGTGTCGAGTTGAACTAGTTCTTAAAAAAAAGAGAAAAAAATCGCAGTCATGTGAAGTGAGGTCTAAAGCCCTGCTAACCACACCAAAGGGTCACCATGCAACTCCTTGGGTCCAAATGGTTGCAAGGAGTTAACGCTAAAACCGTCTCGACCCTTTGGTGTGGTTTGGGCCATTGGGCCATTGGATTCAATGCGTTGAATCACTAGGGTCAACGTGGGTCAACGTGCAACAAGACATCCCTGCATCACACCACAGGGACAACGCTAAAACCGCCTTGACCCTTTGGTGTAGTTAGGGCTTCATAATCATACATCATCATACATCACATTTCATGCTCAGCCAATCAAATCATCACAAATGTAATTCGGCCAATGACTTTTGGCGTCTTCGCTTTTCTGCCCACACTGTTTTTATCCTCAATACTGTATGTACAACTTTGCTCAGCCAATCAAAGCATCGCTATGGGGTGATCAGCCAATCGCATAATAGCCTACATTACACAAACATAACGTGCATGTTTTGATGTGTTGTTTTGCAGCAACTCATCAGAGATGAGCACAGCAACGCCTTGGAGAGCGCCCTCATCAGGCTGGAGGAGGAACAACAACGGTGAGTAGAAAAAAGTAGTTTTGTGCTTGTCATATTATCTCCCTTCATTGTCAGTGGCAAATATGAGACGTGTGGGGACAAGATTTACGTCGGACATTTCACCTATTTTCTCTCGTTGTCAATGGCACATAATGAAGACGTGTGGGGACAAGATGTACGTCATATTTTCTCCTTTCATTGTCAGTGGCAAATATGAGACGTGTGGGGACAAGATTTACGTCATATTCTCCTTTCATTGTCAATGGCAAATATTGAGACGTGTGGGGGAAAAAGCTGTATATAGGAGCGCCCCTCAAAAAATATAGATGCCTCATTGGCTGCTGCGGTCCGTTGGAGCGACCTGTCTCCAACGGTCAAGCGGAATCTTGAAGGCATGTGATGTAAATAGGTTTTCAATGTAATGAGTCCGGCGATGCAGGGATGGTCTTTTAGATGAGTCCCAGGGACATTTTATGAGTCCCACTTCAACCACGTTAGGAGTCATATTGTGAACATTTTTAGAAATCGCAGCATTTAACTCCCATTTCATTTTATACTGTTATAATGTGGTTATATTCATGTAGAAAGCGGAAGAAGAAATGATTATTATAACTAAAGCTAGCAAAATAAACTAGAATAAACAGTACAGTAGTACAGTAGTGCATCCCGTGGATGCAGAGGTCGTTGTTTTATTGCGTCCCTTAAGTATAAACTGTTTTGGGATGCAAAATGCACCCTATTTTAATCTCTGCGTCCCTTCCGTTCTTCCGTTTTTCTTCCGCTATGCTTCGCAAGGAATCTCAGGAAAGCTTGCCAATCCAATCACGCATCGCCATTGCCTCCCGTTGCCTCCATGTTCCTTCCGTTGAGATACAGACGCCCCCAGAGCCGGAAGAGGCGTCTACCTTTATGTGTCTATGGGGTTGCCTATAGAACGCCGAAGTCCTGACGTCACTCGCACGTCCCCTCGATTCCCCCGGTTCACAGAAGTATTTTTTTCTATGGAGAATAACATGGGGTCATCTTAATATCGTTTCATATAAGCGTTGTGGTCCTAAAATAAACAAGCTGTCTCTGCGTTATTGTCAGGGAGGTGTCGCTGTATCGTTTACGACAGTCAGTTACTCATATATAGCGAAAATGTAACTATAATTCAGTAGCAGTAACAATAGCGTTTTCTCTCAGTCAGTTGATTCTTCATATCCATATGAGTGTAACGGCCGGGATGACATCCCGTGTTTATTTTTCAAACACAGTTCTTATATGAGGCGATCTAAAATCCCCCTATGGGGATTACAATGCAAATAAAAAGTACATGAACCCGTGGATTTGCGCCCTCTACCGATATTGATGTCAGACTTCGGTGCTCTATAGCCCGGCTTTGTATTATTATTTTCTGTATCTTCTCTCACAGGGCGAGCGGGTTGGCTGAGATGAACGCCCTCCTCCGAGAGCAGCTCAGCCAATCAGGGCAGGCCAACCAGGCCCTGGGGGAGGACCTACACAAACTGACAGATGATTGGACCAGAGCTGTGGAGGAGGCGGTGCAGAAAGAGGCCGATTGGCAGAGAGAGAAGGAGGTGGTCCAAAACTGTTATTTTCAGGATTAAAAAATTAAAAAAAATAGCAACTTGTAGCAGATTGTTCAGCATAACTCATGTAGGATAAACTATTCTTATTGTACCATTTAGTATGGTTTGGTGATGAATTGGATCTGCTTTTAGGTAAACTGATAAAGAGCATCTCCCAACCATAGGGACTCTAAACTTCCAGATTAAGTAGTCACAGTAGAATATTCATCTCCACTATACGATCACACACCAGATGGTTGGGTAATGAGAGAGACGTTCGCTGTGTGTTCTCCATGGTTGCAATCACACCCCTTGACCATCGTGTGTGTGCGCGTGTGTGTGCGTGTGTGTGCGTGCGTGCGTGCGTGTGTGCGTGCGTGCGTGCGTGCGTGTGTGCTTCCAGTGTCTGTCAGGTCATGTGACTCAGGAACAGAGCAGGTTGTTGGTGTTGTGGAGAAGTGTGGTGACTCTGAGACGAGACTGTCACTCTGTGAAGACTGCCACCGACAGGTCAGTGTGTGTATTACATCCATCCATCCATCCATCCATCCATCCATCCAACTGCAACTGCTTATCCGTAGCCGGGTTACGGGGGCAACAGCTCCACCAGAAAGCTCCAGACATTAGTGACTTCCTCCTGGGGGATCCCGAGACGTTCCAAGGCTGCTGCTGCTCTGAGTCCTACAGCTTTCTGCTGCTGTCTAGGTTTTAAATAGCAGTGGTCAGTGGTCCCTCATTGCCTGGTGTATTACACCGACATACACACATATACCCAGCCGATACATACCCCCTATTGACCTTTGAAACGTCATTGAGAACAGTGGTTTCTCATTGTCTGGTGGAATGTACTGACATACATACCCAGCCGCTCGCTGTTCTTGGTCCCTGATTGGCCAAGCAACGCCACCAATACATACTTGGTCCCTGATTGGCCGAGCGACGCCACCGCCATACGCAGCCGATTACAGTACTCAATCACCACTCTGATATAACCAGTCCATGGCATTTATTTTTTGCTTCTGAGGCTGTTTTAGCTGCAATACCACAATGTCCTGAGGTGGTGGGGGTGCTGATATGCAACTTATTTCATATTTGAGTCATTATAATTCTGATGCTGGATAAACACAGGCTTGTTTCCATTCCATGCCAGCTTGGAAAATCTAAAAACACAAAAAAAAGAATTTCATGTTGTTATGGTGTGTTCTATGCGTTCCAGGGACCTGTGGGAGCTCAGAGCACACTTCTCCCGCCTGTCCAACTCTCTCCTCTCCACCTGCACCTCCTCCCTGTTGCTCCTCCGTCCTCCTCCTGTCTCCTTCTCCACCTCCTCCTCTACGCTTGCTCCCCCCTCCTCCTCCACCCTGGGACCCTCCTCCACCCTGGGGCCCTCCTCCACCCTGGGGCCCTCCTGCACCATGGGGACCTTCTGCCTGAGTGAGATGGAGGAGCAACAGCAGGAGGTGAAGGAGAGAGAAGAGGAGGTGCTGTCAGACCTGAAGCGTCTCCATGTAGAGGAGGTTGAGGAGCTACAGAGCAGGTTGGTTCTGGAACGTTCTCTACAAGTTGACAATTTACAATGTAGTCGTTTATCAGACGCTCTTAATCTATTCTGGACGGGAACTCCTTTTGGTGTTTTAAGCATTGTGTTATACTTTAGCTGTTGAAAAATAGCAGATCTACAAGCTTGTAGCGTGGCACATGAGCGGCACCGTGTGCCGCGCTACGAGCTTGTAGATCTGCTATTTTTGAAAAATCGTGAAAATGTGGTGGAGGGTCCCTGGAACAACATATTTTCAGATGGGAGTCCGCAGCCAAATATAGATAATTCTGGGGGTCCTTGACATGAAAAAGGTTGAGCAGAGCACCTTTTTGGATTCAGAAGACATTTCTTTAGAATCGGCCTCAGGTCTAAATGGAGTGTACAAGTGCTGTACTTGTACTGTACATTGACAATAAATTGAATCTCATCTAATTTCCACTCCCGACTGGATCAGGAACCCAGAAATGGTATTGTTCCCAAGCTAACTGTCTGTCTGTCTGTCTGTCTGTCTGTCTCAGGATTGCACAGCTGTCGCTCTCTCTGCAGGCCCAGGAGAACGAGAGAGAGAGACAGATGGAGGAGGAAAGAGAGCGACAGGCGGAGACAGACAGACGGGTACAGGAGGAGAGAGAGCGACAGGCAGAGAGAGACAGACAGGTGCAGGAGGAGAGAGAGAGACAGGTACAGGAGGAGAGAGAGCGACAGGCAGAGAGACAGAGGGATGCAGACAGACGGCTGGAGGTGGTGAGACAAGCTGTGGTCAAACTGGTGAGTTGTATGTTTCAGTACCATGGTGTGGCACGCAGTACCAGGTTGTTAACAAGGGAAAACAAGTGAACTAATAGCTATCACAATGAAACTTCTCCAGTTGATTACTTATATTAAAACTAAGATTTTGTGTATGTATGTAGTTTTCTGAAATTATATGTTTAAATATGCAAATTAGGCATTATATGCGCTAATTTGCATACATTTTGGGACGATAAATCTGAAGATCGGATAAAGCCAGGTTCAAAATTATTGTTTCATTTTGTTGACATATTTGAGACAAAGAAAATTACAGAGGGGATATCTCTAATTATCACTCCACAAATCAGAAAATAGTGTCAACAGGCTGTGAATGATATATCAACCCCTCTGTAATTTCCTGCAGAATATAGTTATGAATAAGACTGGAAAGTTTGGTGTACTGTATGTGAGTGCAACTGAAGTGGAGATACTATTTTGAGACAAAATATCTCATCCAAACCTTGGCAACAACATATTGCCATGTATCATTGGAAAGGTCTGGACCTCGAGCTGACTGTCCTTTGTACCAACAACCAATCATGAAAATAGAGAGGGTGGATTAAATAAACTACTAAAATAAACATCTAAATCTGCATTTTGAATGTTTATTTTGCTTTAGTTTGAAAGAAAACATGTTTAGGAAGCAAAATAGCAAAAAAATAAAATAAAAATCATGATTTCACCTACCATGTCTCGCCTTAAATCAGAGCCCAATCGATTTATAGCAACGGAGCACTTTTACCGACTGACCGGAAGTTATAGCGGATGTGGCTGGAGCAGCTAAATGTAGCCAAAACACTAACTGCGATCGACAACAACGGGAGGCATGATTAAATCTAACGCGACTAGACTGGACAGCGCGGGCCGTCTAACACATGATCTCTTCTTAGAATTGGACGGGATGATTTAGATCGCAAGTTATTAACGTTTTAATATTTTTGTTGTCGTCTAAACAGAGGGGGAAAGTTTCGATGACGTCCCACTGTTGTGCAACATCGAGGATTGCGCAACAGGCGCTCCTAGGCTGTAGAGCGATGCAAACGGTTTTCATATCAATAAACTTTGTCCTGGGCGAATAGAATAGTCTCGCAACTATTCCACAATCTTCGAATACTGTCTGGACCTATAGCCCCCATGAGCTGAGTAACGGAAGCTGCCATTTCCGTTCACGAAAATATATTTTAAAATATCTTTAGAGCTTATTTTTTTATTTCCTTTTCTGCTAAGCAACAAGCTATATGCTTAGATGTTTTCTATTCATATTAGGATAAATGTGCGTGACTTTAAAGATGAAACGGAAGTGGGGAGGAGGCTCCACTTCCACTTTATAGTTTACTTATGACAGCTCTTCTGTTGCTCCAGACTGTATGATGAAACCATTTGGAAATTGTGAGAGGCAACAGTCTGGTAACGCGAGACTACTAATAGAAAGGACGGTGACGGCGTCCTGGGCGATTGGGGTGTTAATTTTAGCCCAACTTTCAGCAGCTGTCACAAGGTTTCCCAATAAGGGAGTTGGGTTGGAAGTTGGAACACATTGAGAGGTGATAGTAGACACACCTTTAATGAACACATCTGTGAAGAAAGCTAGTGGTAAACATTTTTTTTTTTTTTTTTTGCAGATTGGTCACACATTTGGCTAACTAGCCCTAACTGTTGGTCTGTTTTATGTTCCAGTCCAGAATGGTGTCGTCCACCACTGCTTCCAGTCCCTCTTCCAGCACAAAGTTAGTAAAAATCGTTTAGCTTTTTTTTTTATCATTAATGTTTTACTTTTCATTTACTTTTTGACTTGATGTCCATCAATGTCAGTTTAGTTGTTTGTTTTGGTTACTTATTTATTTATTTAGTGAAAAGGGCTTTAGTTCTACTTTAGTTTTAATTTAGGCTTAGTTTTGTTCTGCAAGCTGCAATGTGAGTCCTGCAATGTGAGTCCTGAGTACTACAGCGATGTAGTGGCGACGTCTTCATGATTGGCTGGCCTCTAAGCCAATGGGAGACTAGCCATATGCATGTTATAGCTTCTTTAACTATAAACTTATCTCCGCCCGTCTGTCCAGTCTGTCTGTCCCACAGGAAGACGACGTGTCCTCCCTGCTTTCTGTCCTGTCCCAGGCTGAGAGTGCCATCCAGTGGAGACAGCAGGAACTGCAGGTCAGAATCATTCTAGACATCGTCTAATCACAATTTTATTTGAGATAATCACAATAGTTTTTTTCCATGGTCATCAATGGTTTCCATGTTTAGGATTGTCCGTACAATGGACCTTTTGGTTAGCGCCACCCCGCTCCCGCCCCTCCCCCGTTACTGTTGCTAAGTAGGACACGCTTGCTGCTCCTACACTGAGGACCGTGTTATGTCGCTGTTTTTCCAAAGAGGAATAGAAGTATTCACATCAAGAACATCCATACTATAATAACGCCATGGTGAAACGTTGCTGTTGTGTGTCCTGCAACAGTGCTTCATAGGTACCCAGAACGTTTGGGGCATTTTCTTTTTATTCCTTTTCCCGTGGGTGCGCACATGCACTTGTCAGTGTTTACAATATGGAGGTGGAGGAGGTGGCGGCCACTCATTCACCTTCCCTGCTACTACATCATACTATTAACGTCAACTTTTACTAAACAATGTTTAAATCAATCGTCTAATAAACAACAAACAACTTACCTTGGAGCAAATGTAGGAGGTGTACTTTGTAACTTTCTCCACGTTCAGTTGCTTGTGTGGACGGCCACATAACTTCACCCACAGCCAGTCACGTCTATCCCCCTCCCACTGGGGGATAGAGGCTCTTTCACGAGACATGTGAAACACCTCTTAGCCTTTCTGGGCTCCTGATTGGATGCCATGTGATCAGAGGCATTTTTGCTATGAAGCCGTCCTGTTGGTCGCCATCGTGAATGCTAATAGCAATAGCGCCCACGGTAGCGAGCTAAGATAATGTCCATCCTGTCTCCAGAAAACGGCAATATTCCAATTGTGATGACCGTTGAAATTACCTCCGAACATCGCCGATCTGTTCAGCGCCGTAGTTTCAGAGAAAAGAGTGTGCAAAGGCCGTGGCTAATACAGAAGCTAATGGCTATGGAGCAACAGAAACAGTGCGGGCGAGGCCCTAGCAACCGTGCCTAGCAACCGAAGCGATTCCAAAAATGATAAATAGCGAGGCATTCTTATATCGATATGGAACGTCTTAGAACAAGTATACTCGTCATGAGCACCTCGCGTAATTATTCGATAGGACGTCCTTAGCATCAGATGTTGTTATTTGGAGGTATTAAAGGGTTAATGTGTTAATTAATGATGTTAATTAGGAGCTCCAGACGTCGTTAAGGAGGATGGAACAGGAGAAGACGGACATGGAGGAACACACACAACAACTGCACACGCACAACATGCATACTCAGCGAGAGCTCACACACACGCAGGAGATACTGGCACAGTGAGTACGCGCATGCACGCACGCACGCACGCACGCACGCACGCACGCACGCACGCATGCACGCACGCACGCACGCACGCACGCACGCACGCACGCACGCATGCAGGAGATACTGACTCAGTGAGTACGCACACACACACACACACACACACACACACACACACACACACACACACACACACACACACACACACACACACACACACACACACACACATTGGCATCAGTCAACTTGACCATGCAAATCATATTTCAGCCAAAATGTCAATATTTTATATGAACTTAAGTGTGTGTGTGTGTGTGTGTGTGTGTGTGTGTGTGTGTGTGTGTGTGTGTGTGTGTGTGTGTGTGTGTGTGTGTGTGTGTGTGTGTGTGTGTGTGTGTGTGTGTGTGTGTGTGTGTGTGTGTGTGTGTGTGTGTGTGTGTGTGGGTGCGCGTGTTTGTGCGTGCGTGCATACATGTGCGCGCGTGCGTGCATACATGTGCGTGCGTGTGTGTGTGTCAGGGAGAGACAGACAGCTGTCTCTCTGCGCATCCTCACTGAGGAGGTGCAGAGGAGAGAGGAGGAGGTGAGACAGGAGGTGGTAAGACTGAGGAGAGAGAGAGAGACAGACGAGGAGAGCAGGAGACAGCTGGAGGCAGACAGACAGGCTCAGTGAGTATGAACACACACACACACACACACACACACACACACACACACACACACACACACACACACACACACACACACACACACACTGCCAGACAACTATTCCACAATGTCCGAATGCTACAGTATATAGAGTCTGAAACTACACCTCCCGAAATCTGAGTAAGGAAGCTACCATTTCAGTTCACAAAAATATAGCTTTAGAGCTTATTTTATTTCCATTTCTGCTAAGCAGCAATCTATATAACTATGCTTAGAGGATTTCTATTTATATTAGGATACATTTGTGCGACTGTAAAGATGAAACGGACGTGGGGATGAGGCTCCACTTCCGCTTTATATTTTACTCTTGATCAGAGCTTCCGTTGCTCCAGACTGTATGACGGAAGCATTTATATTTTACTCGTGATCGGAGCTTCCGTTGCTCCAGACTGTATGACGGAAGCATTTATATTTTACTCATGATCAGAGCTTCCGTTGCTCCAGAATGTATGACGGAAGCATTTTTATTTTACTCATGATCAGAGCTTCCATTGCTCCAGAATGTATGACTGAAGCATTTTTATTTTACTCATGATCAGAGCTTCCGTTGCTCCAGACTGTATGACGGAAGCATTTATATTTTACTCATGATCAGAGCTTCCATTGCTCCAGAATGTATGACTGAAGCATTTTTATTTTACTCATGATCAGAGCTTCCGTTGCTCCAGACTGTATGACGGAAGCATTTATATTTTACTCATGATCAGAGCTTCCGTTGCTCCAGTCCAGACTGTATGACGGAAGCATTTGAACATTGTGAGAGCCAACAGTCTGGCCAGTCAAGACTAGTCTATCATTGAATGTGGTTGTTTACTGCCTGTCTGTCTGTCTGTCTGCCTGTCTGCCTGTGACATGTCTGTCTGTCTGTCTGTCTGTCTGTCTGTCTGTCTGTCTGTCTGTCTGTCTGTCTGTCTGTCTGTCTGTCTGTCTGTCTGTCTGTCTGTCTGTCTAACATGTCGTCTTGTTGTTTCCAGCGTGCAGAGAGACCTCCTGGAGTGTGTCTCACTCTCAGAGAGAGAGACAGGCTGTCGCCTGGAGCTGCAACACCTGAAGGTAAACGCCCTGCTCTGATTGGTCAACGAGGTTTAAACACCGTCCTCGGGTTGGTCAACAAGGTTTATTATTAGATTAAATAAAAAACACAATGGAACATAACGCGTCTCTCAGAAACGTCGGAACCGGCACGGAATGTATTGCCAGAAAGAAAGTAGCTCATAACATTTTTATGAAACCAACACTTGGTTGGTTTGGCAGATTGAAAGAGGATAATTCAAGCCTTCCGTAAAGTTGCAATGTTGGTGAGTTTAACGTTGTTTAATACAAGCACAGGACTTTTCTGTTTGGATTTATGGGCTGTCAATCAGATAGGACTTTTCTGTTTGGATGTATGTGCTGTCAATCAGATAGGACTTTTCTGTTTGGATGTATGGGCTGTCAATCAGATAGGACTTTTCTGTTTGGATGTATGGGCTGTCAATCAGATAGGACTTTTCTGTTTGGATGTATGGGCTGTCAATCAGGCAGGACATTTCTGTTTGGATGTATGGGCTGTCAATCAAGGCCATAAAGTAGTTTGTTGCCACTCAGTAGGCGTTCCCGTATAACTTCCGGGTACGATGATGATGACACTCGCTCCGTTCCACCATTCTGAACATCGGCTGCTAATTAATGACGGGATGGAACTTTCGGAGGCATCATTATGTAATACTAGCTAGTTTTTTATCAAAGTGCTAGATTGTTCACGCGACAAAAAGGCGCGTGAAACAATCTAGCACAAAAAAAAACTCAGCTTCCCATCATGCACCTGTCAATGGCACTTCTGCATACTCCCTTTAGGGGGAGCTAGAGAGAGAGCAGCTGGACCGACACAGACTGGAGGAAGAGGCTGCTGATTGTAGACACGCCCTGCACAAGGTACGTACATGCATGCATGCATGCAGGCACACACGCACACACATGCGCATGCACACAAACACACACAACCGCACGCACTCACATGCACGCAAACACACTGTTGTGGTGCTTTTACACTTTCACTTTCAAGCCGTTCACTTCCTGGTTTACAGCCGACAAATCTTGCTATTCTCTCTGCATCTATGTTGCTGTCCATGGTTTTGATCAGAACACTGATGTTCGGTCCTCATTTCTGACTTTTAGGTCTTCTATTTTTGAAAAATCTTGAAAATGTGGCACAAATCTTTGAATGTATATTCTTTCAGAGCGTTTTTAACTCAAATCTTTGCTTCTGGGTGGGGGTCCCTGGAACTACATATTTATAACTATATATTCAGATGGGGGTCGGCGGCCAATTACATATAATCTTGGGGGTCCTTGACATGAAACGACTGACATAGAAACAGGTTTTGTAGAATCGTCCTCGGGTCTAAATGGGTTAATCATGCGTCTCGTTTGGAATATTAACGCTAAAGAGACTCAGTAGTAATGGAATATTAACGCTAAAGAGACTCAGTAGTAATGGAATATTAACGCTAAAGAGACTCAGTAGTAATGGAATATTAACGCTAAAGAGACTCAGTAGTAATGGAATATTAACGCTAAAGAGACTCAGTAGTAATGGAATATTAACGCTAAAGAGACTCAGTAGTAATGGAATATTAACGCTAAAGAGACTCAGTAGTAATGGAATATTAACGCTAAAGAGACTCTGTAGTAATGGAATATTAACGCTAAAGAGACTCAGTAGTAATGGAATATTAACGCTAAAGAGACTCAGTAGTAATGGAATATTAACGCTAAAGAGACTCAGTAGTAATGGAATATTAACGCTAAAGAGACTCAGTAGTAATGGAATATTAACCTAAAGAGACTCAGTAGTAATGGAATATTAACGCTAAAGAGACTCAGTAGTAATGGAATATTAACGCTAAAGAGACTCTGTAGTAATGGAATATTAACCTAAAGAGACTCTGTAGTAATGGAATATTAACGCTAAAGAGACTCTGTAGTAATGGAATATTAACCTAAAGAGACTCAGTAGTAATGGAATATTCTACCTCCCTGTTTTGAGGGGAAATGGACGGTGGGGCTTTTCAGAGTAAAATCTGTCTCATCTGCTGGGCACTCTAGCGCCTTTTTATTTGTAAAATTCCGGGGCATAAAAAAAGTGTTAATAGTTGTGTTGTGTTTTAGGCCAGAGAGGCGGAGTCACAGCTC
The DNA here is from genome assembly GCF_951216825.1 of Electrona antarctica. Classification (NCBI taxonomy): domain Eukaryota; kingdom Metazoa; phylum Chordata; class Actinopteri; order Myctophiformes; family Myctophidae; genus Electrona; species Electrona antarctica. Next base: position 23,099,379 of record NC_136801.1, on the reverse strand, counting down.
TCCTCCAATCACATCGTTGTGTTTTAAGCCAGAGAGCCAATCAAATCATCGCTAGGGGCCAATCAAATCATCGCTATCGGGTGATCAGCCAATCAAATCATCACTATGGGGTGACTGATCACCGCTAAAAGTCACACAGACCCCTGCAAAAAGAGAGGTGGGGTTTCTGCTCTCCTCCAATCACATCATTGTGTTACGTGTGTGTGTGTGTGTGTGTGTGTGTGTGTGTGTGTGTGTGTGTGTGTGTGTGTGTGTGTTTTAGGTCAGAGAGGTGGAGCTGCTGCTCTCCTCCAATCAGATCGCAATGAAGAGGGAAGTGTCGGAGAAGACGGACACTCTGGACAAAATGGCCGCCATGAACGAGGCTCTGGCGGCGGACAAGAGAGAGCTGAACGAACAACTACAGCAGGTAGAATATATATACTGGTGACCCCCTGGTGGTCAGTTAATGTACTACGCAACTACAGCGGTCACTCGATTTACACTCTGTAACAGTGGTTCTCAACCAGTTCCTTGAGGCGGTTCCAGGTGGTCCCCATGGAGAGTTGGTAACTAAATTGACCCTTATAGATCTTTAACTCTTGAGAGCGTGTAAAATGAAACCAAACCATCATCAAACCCTGTACACTCAAGACCCACTCAATTTCATAACGTATTTACTACTAGAGAGTGTGTGTGTGTGTGTGTGTGTGTGTGTGTGCGTGTGCGTGTGCGCGCGTGTGCGTGTGCGTGTGTGTGTGTGCAGGTAGAGTTGGAGTTGTCCCAGTGTCAGTACCAGCTCCAGACAGCAGAGGGTGATGTTTCATCTTTACGCAGAGAACTCAAAGCTCTCAACCTGGAGTACAGTCAACTCACGTCAGTATTAGCATTATTTATTGTCTCGTTTGGATATTATTATACAGTATTAGAAATGTAATTTTATTTTATTATTGTTGCACGGCCGAATCGCGGTGCATTTCTGAATGGTATTAGTGGTGTAAGTGTAGTGTGCACGTAGCACACTACCTTACAGGTGTATGCAAACTTGCAAAGGCTCAACTTATGTAACTTAGATAGTATTTTATGTAGACATAGCACTCTATAGTGTATATGCATAGTTTCATTGTATAGATATTGCACTGTAGATATTCCACTGTCAACAATTTACTTATGATTCTTGATGACTATTTCTATTTATGTGATGTATTAACATGTGTTGTTCTTGCTTACTGTAAGTCTCTCTGGTTTAAGACAGAGTACATGTTTAACATGTATAACATATTGTCTCCAGGACTCAGAGACAGACAGACAGACAGACAGAGGGACATTCGAGGACATGTATAACATATTGTCTCCAGGTCTCAAAGACAGACAGACAGAGGGACATTAGATAGGACATGTTTAACATGTATAACATATTGTCTCCAGGACTCAGAGACAGACAGACAGACAGAGGGACATTCAAGGACATGTATAACATATTGTCTCCAGGTCTCAGAGACAGACAGACAGAGGGACATTAGATAGGACATGTTTAACATGTATAACATATTGTCTCCAGGTCTCAGATACAGACAGACAGAGGGACATTAGAGGACATGTTTAACATGTATAACATATTGTCTCCAGGTCTCAGAGACAGACAGACAGAGGGACATTCGAGGACATGTATAACATATTGTCTCCTGGTCTCAAAGACAGAGGGACATTAGATAGGACGTGTTTAACATGCATAACATATTGTCTCCAGGTCTCAGAGACAGACGGACAGACAGAGGGACATTAGAGGACGTGTTTAACATGTACAACATATTGTCTCCAGGTCTCAGAGACAGACAGACAGAGGGACATTCGAGGACATGCGGGACAGAGCCACAGAGATGGAGAGAACCGTGGAGGAGAGCGAGAGACAGCTGGACACGCTTACCGAGGAGAGAGAGAGGGGCGTGCGAGAGCTGGAAGAGGTGAGGCGTCTGTCTGATCAATAACATTATGATCATTATGGTCAATAATCTGAGCCTAATCTATCGTTAGGCGATGCAAAGATGTTGATCCACGCTTTTGTTTTCTCTCGGCTTGATTACTAAGACAGAAGGTTAGACAGAAGTTCAATAATAAGCACTAAGCAGACTTGGCAACCTGACTGTAGAAAGTAACAGTACAGTAATTAACTTAATTCACACATTAATATCCGTAGTTTTTTTATCAATCTCCGTCTCGGGCACCAGACCGTACTAAGTACCCGGACGGATATCTCCGTCCTGGGCCCTCAACCTGTTAACATTCCATATGTTGATCTGACCTCATCAAACCCTGTACACTCAAGATACCCTGTATACATACATGGTCAGTACAGAGAGTGTGTGTGTGTGTGTGTGTGTGTGTGTGTGTGTGTGTGTGTGTGTGTGTGTGTGTGTGTGTGTGTGTGTGTGTGTGTGTGTGTGTGTGTGTGTGTGTGTGTGTGTGTGTGTGTGTGTGTGTGTGTGTGTGTGTGTGTGTGTGTGTGTGTACGTGTGCGTGTGCGTGCGTGCAGCTGTGTGCACAGCACAGTGCAGTGTGTGAGGAGCTGAGAGTAGTTCAGGAGGAGCAGAGGAAAGCAGAGCAGGAGAAACAGCGCCTCCTCTTGGACACACAGAGACTGCAGGTATAGAAGCTGTCACCATTACAACATAGTGGTTTTCATTTGGTTTCCATTTAGTTTGTCAGTGAAAAAAGGTTTAGTCGACGAGCATTTTTCGTCATAGTTTTAGTCGACAACATCAACACTGTGCGATTAGGCGATGGCGCGCAACGATTGTGACAACGTCTGTCTGTCTGTCTGTCTGTCTGTCTGTCTGTCTGTCTGTCTGTCTGTCTGTCTGTCTGTCTGTCTGTCTGTCTGTCTGTCTGTCTGTCTGTCTGTCTGTCTGTCTGCAGGAGGCGCACAACTCCCTGGAGAAACACACAGTCACCCTGGAGGAGGACCTGAAGGAGACCAGGTACTCATACTGAAGGACGCTCTTTTTTCCCGAGCGCTCTTTGGCTGCGGCCCACTGCTCCAAGAGATCGGTCAAATGCGGTGTACAAATTTCACTGCGGTGACGTGTGTGACAAATCGTATGACTTTGACTTTAGAAGACCGGAAGCACTTTGGAGTTCATTCATTTCAAGGGAAAGGCTCAGAAGATAGAGCGCCGAAGTCCTGACATCACTCGCTCATCCCCTGGTTCTGCCTGGTTCACGGAAGTAATTTCTCTATGGAGAATAACATGGGGTCATCTTAATATCGTTTCATATAAGCATTGTGGTCCAACAATGAACAAGCTGTCTCAGCGTTATTGTCAGGGAGGTGTCTCTGTGTCGTTTGCGACAGTCAGTCACTCATATATGATACAGTCTGTTTCTAGCGAAAATGTGACTAATTCTGCAGCAGTAACAATAGCGTTGTCTCTCAGTCAGTTGGTGCTCTATTCAGAAGATACGTAGAAAGGAAGATGAGATCCGCACTCTCTGTAGTAGTCTTAGGAGTCTTGTTTAACACTTGATGAGGCCCATGACGTGTCCACATGTCTTTAGGTCCTTTTTAACACCTTTACTGCGTTATAAAGCATTATAATAACGCCCTTTCAGTGCCGGTGTTTACTGTTTACACTAACCTTTGAAGAATCAAGGCGTCGTTAATTGTACCTCCATATCATGAAAATCCGGCTGAAAATAGTCCCATCGTTTGTTACCGAGTCGAATGATATGATACCCCGTTGACTTGCATTGAACTCAGTTTCCCAGAAGCCCTTGCAAGCCAGTGATGGGTCGATTTCCGGTTACCGCGGATTCGGCAGGGAAAAACGATGGAAAAAACACGCGTTTAGCGTGTTCCGCAGCGAACCTTAATGGTATAAAGCGGTGGTGAGTAAAAGGCCTGGGGCGGTGGTTTGCTCTTCACCGCGGCTTGTGACGTCATGTTGTAGTTCGGTGGTCACCTCACCACCGAAAATCCAGACTATAGGCCTATTCATAGTCTGGATTTTCGGTGGTGAGGTGACCACCGCTCCGGTGGTGAGCTGACCACCGGAGCTGAAATAACGTTGAGCGGTGGTGAGTAAAAACAGAGGGAAGGGCTGGGGCGGTGGCGGTGGTTTGCTCTTCACCGTGGCTCGTGACGTCATGTTGTAGTTCGGTGGTCACCTCACCACCGGAAATCCAGACTATGTATGAGCCTTTATTAGCGCGAGGTGGTACTCAGTAACTTCTCTCCTTGTTCTCCAGGGCCATGTCGGTGTCTCTCGGCCAGCAGCTCTCTCTCTCTCAGCAGCGGGCGTCCGACCTTGATGTCCAGATATGTCACCTTCAGACACACACACACACCCTGACGCAGGCTAAAGACACGCTGCACGGTGAGCGCACGCACGCACACACACACACACACACACACACACACACACACACGCACGCACCTGTTAGGGTCCATTTGGTTCCATCTCTGAGTTATGGACACATACGGGTCCACTTGGTTCCAAACTATCATTTAGCTGGGGCCCCCCTGGAACTCCCTCAAGGCCACCCGGGGGTCCTTGGACCCCACTTTGGGAACCACTGCCATAAATATTGTGTGTGTGTGTCGGTGTATGAATGTGTGTGTGAATGGGTGAATGTAATGCACAATCTATGTAAAGCGCCTTGGATAAAGGCGCTATATAAATGCACCATTTACCGTGTGTGTGTGTGTGTGTGTGTGTGTGTGTGTGTGTGTGTGTGTGTGTGTGTGTGTGTGTGTGTGTGTGTGTGTGTGTGTGTGTGTGTGTGTGTGTGTGTGTGTGTGTGTGTGTGTGTGTGTGTGTGTGTGTGTGTGTGTGTGTGTGTGTGTGTGTGTGTGTGTGTGTGTGTGTGTGTGTGTGTGTGTGTTCAGGAGAGATGCAGTGCGTCCGGGCGGAGCTGGACAGGGAGAGCAGACTCCGCCAGGAGCAGAAAGAGAGAGAGGAGGAGGAGAGAGAGAGGAGAGACGCGGAGAGGCAGAGCCTCCTGCAGGATGCGCAGGCCCTGAGGAGCAAGACGGAGGCCCTGGGGGAGGAGGCGCAGGCGCTGCGGAGCAGGTGGCACGAGGAGCAGGAGCAGGGGAGCCGGGAGAGAGAGGAGTGGCAGGGAGAGAGGGAGGCGCTGAGCGCCCAGCTGGGGAGGAGCGACGGGGAGGTGGCGGCCCTGAGGAGCAAGGCGGAGGCCCTGGAGGAGGAGGTGCTGAGGCTGACAGAGCAGGAGGAGAGATGGAGGGAGAGAGCAGAGGAGGCGCAGCGGGAATTGGAGAGGTCGTCGCTCAGGCTGGACGAGGAGGAGGCTCGAGGGAAGGAGCAACGTGCCTCCATGGAGGAGGAGGCGCAGGCTCTCTGCCTCCGGATAGAGGGACTGGAGAAGGAGAAAGAGGAGGCGCATAAAGTACGACGTCGCAAAGAGCAGGAGCTGTTTGATCTGAAGGAGAACCTGACCTCCATGCAGGACGAGACGCAGACACTGCGCCTCCGCATAGAGAAGGAGAAAGAGGAGGCGCAGAGAAACATGGAGGCGCAGCGCCGACGCTCCTCAGCCCTGGAGAAGGAGAAAGAGGAGGTGCAGAGAGACATGGAGGCCCAGCGCCGACGCTCCTCAGCCCTGGAGAAAGAGGAGGTGCAGAAACGACTGAGGAGCAGCGAAGAGAAAAGGAGAGACACTAAGGAGGAGTCGGAGAGATGGAGGGAGAGAGCAGAGGAGGCACAGAAGGAGAAGGAGAGGTTGTCACTCAGGCTGGACGAGGAGGAGGCGCGAGGGAAGGAGCAACAAGCCTCCATGGAGGAAGAGACGCAGGCTCTCTGCATCAGGATAGAGGGGCTGGAGAAGGAGAAAGAGGAGGCACAGAGAGACATGGAGGTGCAGTGCCGTCGCTCCTCTGCCCTGGAGAAGGAGAAAGAGGAGGCGCATGAAGTACGACGTCACAAAGAGCAGGAGGTGTTTGATCTAAAAGAGAACCTGACCTCCATGCAGGAGGAGACGCAGGCTCTCTGCCTCCACATAGAGGGGCTGGAGAAGGAGAAAGAGGAGGCGCAGCGTCAACTGAGGAGCAGCGAGCAGAGGAGGAGAGACACCAAGGAGGAGTCGGAGAGATGGAGGGAGAGAGCAGAGGAGGCGCACAGGGAAAAGGAGAGGACGGAGCAGCAGCTCCGAACGACACAATCCCAACTCCACAGGAGAGAAGAGGAGGCGCACACACTGAGCCAACAGATACACCTCCTGGAAGAGGACTCAGTGAGGAGGGAGGAGGAGGCGCAGGGGGAGAAGGAGAGACTGTCATCCATGCTGGAGAGGACACAGACTCTCTGCGTCAGGATAGAGCAGCTGGAGAAGGAGAAAGAGGAGGTGCAGAGCGGCATGGAGGCACAGCGCCGTCGCTCCTCAGCCCTGGAGAAGGAGAAAGAGGAGGTGCAGAAACGACTGAGGAGCAGCGAAGAGAAAAGGAGAGACACTAAGGAGGAGTTGGAGAGATGGAGGGAGAGAGCAGAGGAGGCACAGAAGGAGAAGGAGAGGTTGTCACTCAGGCTGGACGAGGAGGAGGCGCGAGGGAAGGCACAACGAGCCTCCATGGAGGAGGAGACGCAGGCTCTCTGCATCAGGATAGAGGGGCTGGAGAAGGAGAAAGAGGAGGCGCAGAGAGACATGGAGGTGCAGTGCCATCACTCCTCTGCCCTGGAGAAGGAGAAAGAGGAGGCACATGAAGTACGACGTCACAAAGAGCAGAATGTGTTTGATCTGAAGGAGAACCTGACCTCCATGCAGGAGGAGACGCAGGCTCTCTGCCTCCGCATAGAGGGGCTGGAGAAGGAGAAAGAGGAGGCGCAGCGTCAACTGAGGAGCAGCGAGCAGAGGAGGAGAGACACCAAGGAGGAGTCGGAGAGATGGAGGGAGAGAGCAGAGGAGGCGCACAGGGAAAAGGAGAGGACGGAGCAGCAGCTCCGAACGACACAATCCCAACTCCACAGGAGAGAAGAGGAGGCGCACACACTGAGCCAACAGATACACATCCTGGAAGAGGACTCAGTGAGGAGGGAGGAGGAGGTGCAGGGGGAGAAGGAGAGACTGTCCTCCATGCTGGAGAAGACGCAGACTCTCTGCGTCAGGATAGAGCAGCTGGAGAAGGAGAAAGAGGAGGTGCAGAGTGGCATGGAGGCGCAGCGCCGTCGCTCCTCAGCCCTGGAGAAGGAGAAAGAGGAGGCGCATAAAGTACGACGTCACAAAGAGCAGGAGGTGTTTGATCTGAAGGAGAACCTGACCTCCATGCATGAGGAGACGCAGGCTCTCTGCCTCCGCATAGAGGGTGAGATGGAGAGATGGAGGGAGAGAGCAGAGGAGGCGCACAGGGAAAAGGAGAGGACAGAGCAGCAGCTCCGAACGACACAAACCCAGCTCCACAGGAGAGAAGAGGTGGCGCGCACACTGAGCCAACAGATACACCTCCTGGAAGAGGAGTCAGTGAGGAGGGAGGAGGAGGCGCATGGGGAGAAGGAGAGACTGTCTGCCATGCTGGAGGAGACGCAGAGTCTCTGCGTCAGGATAGAGGGGCTGGAGAAGGAGAAAGAGGAGGCCCGTAAAGTACGACGTCACAAAGAGCAGGAGGTGTTTGATCTGACGGAGAACCTGACCTCCATGCAGGAGGAGACGCAGGCTCTCTGCCTCCGCATAGAGGGTCTGGAGAAGGAGAAAGAGGAGGCACAGAGAGACATGGAGGCGCAGCGCCGATGCTCCTCAGCCCTGGAGAAGGAGAAAGAGGAGGCGCAGCGCCAACTGCGGAGCAGCGAGCAAAGAAGCAGAGACACCAAGGAGGAGTCAGAGACGTGGAGGGAGAGAGCAGAGGAGGCGCACAGGGAGAAGGAGAGATGGAGGGAGAGAGGCAAGGAGGCGCAGGCACTCTGTCTCAGGATAGAGGGGCTGGATAAGGAGAAAGAGCAGGCGCAGAGAGACATGGAGGCGCAGCGCCGTCGCTCCTCAGCCTTGGAGAAGGAGAAAGAGGAGGCGCATAAAGTACGACGTCACAAAGAGCAGGAGGTGTTTGATCTGAAGGAGAACCTGACCTCCATGCAGGAGGAGACGCAGACACTCTCTGTCAGGATAGAGGGGCTGGAGAAGGAGAGAGAGGAGGCACAGAGAGACATGGAGGAGGCGCAGAGCCTTCGCTCCTCAGCCCTGGAGAAGGAGAAAGAGGAGGCGCAGCGCCAACTGAGAAGCAGCGAGCAGAGGAGGAGAGACACCAAGGAGGAGTCTGAGAGGTGGAGGGAGAGAGCAGAGGAGGCGCAGCGGGAGAAGGAGAGGTTGTCACTCAGGCTGGACGAGGAGGAGGCGCGAGGGAAAGAGCAACGTGCCTCCATGGAGGAGGAGGCGCAGGCTCTCTGCATCAGGATAGAGGGGCTGGAGGAGGAGAAAGAGGTGCAGAGAGACATGGAGGTGCAGCGCTGTCGCTCCTCTGCCCTGGAGAAGGAGAAAGAGGAGGCGCACCATCAACTGAGGAGCAGCGAGCAGAGGAGGAGAGACACCAAGGAGGAGTCGGAGAGATGGAGGGAGAGAGCAGAGGAGGCGCACAGGGAAAAGGAGAGGACGGAGCAGCAGCTCCGAACGACACAATCCCAACTCCACAGGAGAGAAGAGGAGGCGCGCACACTGAGCCAACAGATACACCTCCTGGAAGAGAAGTCAGTGAGGAGGGAGGAGGAGGCGCAGGGGGAGAAGGAGAGACTGTCTTCCATGCTGGAGGAGACGCAGTCTCTCTGCCTCCAGATAGGGGGACTGGAGAAGGAGAGAGAGGAGGCGCAGAGAGACATGGAGGCGCAGCGCCGTCGCTCCTCAGCCCTGGAGAAGGAGAAAGAGGAGGCGCAGCACCAACTGCGGAGTAGCGAGCAAAGAAGCAGAGACACCAAGGAGGAGTCAGAGAGATGGAGGGAGAGAGCAGAGGAGGCGCACAGGGAGAAGGAGAGATGGAGGGAGAGAGGCACGGAGGCGCAGGCACTCTGTCTCAGGATAGAGGGGCTGGAGAAGGAGAAAGAGGAGGCGCAGAGAGACATGGAGGTGCAGCACCGTCGCTCCTCAGCCCTGGAGAAGGAGAAAGAGGAGGCGCATAAAGTACGACGTTACAAAGAGCAGGAGGTGTTTGATCTGAAGGAGAACCTGACCTCCATGCAGGAGGAGACGCAGACACTCTCCGTCAGGATAGAGGGGCTGGAGAAGGAGAGAGAGGAGGCACAGAGAGACGTGGAGGAGGCGCAGCGCCGACGCTCCTCAGCCCTGGAGAAGGAGAAAGAGGAGACGCAGCGCCAACTGAGGAGCAGCGAGCAGAGGAGGAGAGACACCAAGGAGGAGTCGGAGAGGTGGAGGGAGAGAGCAGAGGAGGCGCAGCGGGAGAAGGAGAGGTTGTCACTCAGGCTGGACGAGGAGGAGGCGCGAGGGAAAGAGCAACGAGCCTCCATGGAGGAGGAGACGCAGGCTCTCTGCATCAGGATAGAGGGACTGGAGAAGGAAAAAGAGGAGGCGCATAAAGTACGACGTCACAAAGACCAGGAGGTGTTTGATCTGAAGGAGAGACTCCAGCGGGCGGAGCGAGAGAGGGAGCTCCTGAAGGAGAACCTGACCTACATGCAGGAGGAGACGCAGACACTGCGCCTCCGCATAGAGGGGCTGGAGAAGGAGAAAGAGGAGGAGTCAGAGAGATGGAGGGAGAGAGCAGATGAGGCGCACAGGCAGAAGGAGAGATGGCGGGAGAGAGGCGAGGAGGCGCAGGCTCTCTGCATCAGGATAGAGGGGCTGAAGAAGGAGAAAGAGGAGGCGCAGAGAGACATGGAGGTGCAGCGCCGTCGCTCCTCAGCCCTGGAGAAGGAGAACGCTCGGCTGAGAGCGCGGCGCTCGGAGGAGGAGAGGAGTGCGGGGAGCAGAGAGGAGGAGGTGCTGCGGGGGAGGCTGCAGGAGGCGCAGGGCCAGGTGGAGGAGCTGCGATTCAGGGCCGCGGTCGCCGAGGAGCAGGAGCAGGAGGCCAGGTAATCCGGGAAAGTTAGCGAAAATGTTGTCATCACGTACGTGTGTGTGTGTGTGTGTGTGTACGTACGTGGCTGCAACACCTAAAGTGGCCAGTAGAAACACACACACACACACACACACACACACACACACACACACACACACACACACACACACACACACACACACAGAGAGGCCAGGGAAGAGTACAGCACCACTCACTTCAGACTGGTCTGATTCATTTTTTTTTAAACATTTCCTAGCTAAAAAGAACTAACAAATGCATGATTTTCTTCTGACTATTATCATCTGTGCAAAAAACATAAACGAGAATGACAAGTAAACAATAACAACAACAATCCCCATTATACTTCAATTAGCCCTCTCCGGTTCACGTCCCATATTTGGAATGTAATCCATTGCCCGACCCCAGATCTTTTGGAATTGAGATGACTTTCCTTTCACATTTATACATGATTTTTTCTCCCGGGGTGCAATAGGATAGGAGCTCTGCCCACCATTGTTTTGTTCGGGGAGGGAATTCGGATTTCCAAATGTTGTCAAATCTGCAAAATAAATGCTTACCACTAGCTTCCTTCACAGATGTGTTCATAACGGTGTGTCTACTATCACCTCTCAACGTGTTGTATTGGGAAACCTTGTCACAGCTGCTGAAAGTTGGGCTACCATTAATGACCACATCTGTGCAGGAAATAATTCCCAGTGCATTTTCCCCATAGACATTTCAAAAAGTATTTATTTAAAGACCTTATAAGCGTCTTACGAAGCCAACTCGAGTCGTGACAAATCATGACAACAAACACAATATTTTGGACCAAACAAATAATTACAAAGAAGAAAAAATGTGTAACCTGCCGTTTTCTTCTTCTTTCTAATTATTTGTTTGGCCTGAACATTTTTGTTCGTTGTCGTGATTTGTCACAACTCGAGTTGGCTTTGTACGAGGCTTAAAAGGTCTTTAAATAAATACTTTTTGAAATGTCTGAGGAAAATGAACGGGAATTATTTTCCGGGTCTCTCGAGGGGGCGGGACTGCGACACTCTATAGTGCAAAGCTATAAATCGGTCCCACATTTCACTAACGTTCCCTAAACTAAGGAGGGAGGTGTAAGCTATAGATAGATCGCAGTGTTGTTTTTGGCAGCAAATTTAGAAATTAGTTTTAGTACTCTCTTGAATACTTTTCATTTAGTTTTAGTCACCTGGAATGTTTTAGTGTTGGTCTTAGTTTTAGTCGACTAAATATCATAAGATTTTTTTAGGACTAAATCTACAGTTGATTTAGTCGACTAAAATGTATTTTGGTGGGGCTTGATGCCGTCGTAATGGCTGTTTTTACACTTGCTGATCATCGTAGCTTAGTTTTCATGTAGTTTCCATTTAGTTTTCGTCAGTGAAAAAAGGTAGTCGACGAACATTTATCGTCTTAGTTTTAGTCGACGAAATCAACACTGATAGATCGGTCCCACATTTCTCTTAACGTTCCCTGAACTAAGGAGGGAGGTGCTGAGGAGAGACGGCAGCCTGGAGAGACAGACGAGCTGCGCCAAGCAGAGCGACGAGGAGGCGCAGGCGCTGCGCCGCCTCCTGCTGGCGGCGGAGGAGGAGGCGCGGGCCGCGGCCCGGGAGGGGGAGGAGCACGCCGACCTTCTCCGGGTGGCGCTGAAGGAGGCGCAGCGCCAGGAGGCGCGGCTCTCCTCGCTGCTGAGGACGCGGGAGGCGCAGGAGGAGCGCGCGCAGGAGGTGCAGCGGGAGCTGGACATCAGGTGATCAATGGTTGCCTTTCTAGTTGTTCGTTTTTCCTAAAATGTATCTAGAACCAACTAATGAACTCTTTATTAAATATAATACACTGAAATGAGCTAGTTGCTCAGAAAACAGGTTTGATGGCATTCAAACATGAATTCACCCTTTGTCAGACTTCTGATTGGTCCCTGACTGACTAACCAGCAGGCTCTTTCTGCCTTGTTCCGCCCTGGTTCCGCCTTGTTTATGTTGACTTTGCTATAACATCATTCTTGGAAAAAACAAAAAACAAACATGATATCCCCAGTCACCGTGCTGCACCTGTGATGTGCCTTTTTACTGACACCAAGTTTAAAATAAGAATTTAACGCACAGAATATCAATACGAAGCAACTGAAAAACACATTATTTCAATGGTAGTGGATGGAGAGAGAGGATTTTTGTCCAACCACGAAACAGCAACCAATGGGTGCGAAGAGGGGCACTACCATGGGCGGGACTTGACAAAGGGTGAATTGCTTCCAAGCTGCATTCAGAAACTGTTCCATATGAAAGAAAACCATTATGAGCGTACACTGATGTTTGAAATCTTAACAGCAAGAACCAACATTAAAAATATGTGTCCATCGGCAGTGCTTAATTTCTAAATTCTTAGGTGTCGGAGCTCGCGTGCGTGCACGTGCACGCGCACGCGCGCACGCACGTGCACACACGCGCACGCACATGCACACGCGGAATTCTTTTTCTTCCCCCGTTTTTTTGGCCTTTTTTTTGGACAACCAACGGCCAGCCCACCCATCAGAACACAATAGAATAGGCATATAGACGTTTTTATATGTCTTTAAATGTTCAAGTCTTAAGCTTTTTCTGGTTTTATACTCGTAGCAGTCAGATTTTGTATTGACCTGTGTAGGCTACTTTCGTTCGAACTGTACCCATTCTACAAACTGAATAACATTTCCAATCAGTCAATCAACATTTGCAGCAGCAGTTTACACAGGGGCCCGCCGGCTCACAACACACAACTACAGTAGGCATTTGCAGTTCAGTTGGCACAGCGGCTCAACGTTATATTAGATAGGCCTACTGTATAAAATACAGTATTAAGTTAGGGTGGCCCATCATCAGAACAGTACGCAATGCTAAATACCTGCATGCGCGTTGTTGTCCTTATCCAAGTTCCTTCTCCGCCTCCTCCTCCAACACCTCCTCCGATGACAACTCAATAATGCTACTACTACTCAATTCTGTACTAGTCTTTTTTTATTTCGGGCCCACCAAAGCAAGCATTATGATATTCGATTCTGATCGAGCCATGTTGTAAAGCCGGGTGTCTTTGCGAGATTTGGCAATGTTAACCAGTCAGTTCTGTTCATAAGAACTCACCATTTTGTATTGAAAACAATATGCATGCTGTCCCCAAGGCTAAACTCCAAGTAGCAGTTAAACTATTGCTCCATAAAAGTATGAAAGTTTCATATTCCATATGCAACGAACGTCAACAGATGCATATTGCAAAAGTGCGAGACGAGAGTTGTTTTTATTTACGCACCCGGCACCGTCAACAGTGAGGCGTCGACGCCGGGGTTCCATAGCCACCTATTTCCTCTCAAAGCGGGCACACATTTCAAAACAAGAGTATTTTTTTGTTTGTACTTGCAATGTGATCATTGAAGCCATGTTTTATTTTGGAATTGTATTGGAAATAGAAGTAGCTATTACGAGGAAGAAGCCTCATTGACTTGAAAATGAAACTAAAATAATAATAGAGACTATTGTATATTGTAATGTGCATTTGGGGTGGCGGAGCGCCCTCTACAGCTACCGGAGCTGCCTCTACAGGTAGGGGAGCTCAAGTGACAGGTACCGGAGCTGAGCTCCACCAAGCTCCGGCTGAAATTAAGCACTGTCCATCGGTAATGACAGCACAAATATGGAATAGTTGTGAAAATGACCAAAAAAATTACAATTCAATCAATGTTTTTTCAAATAATACAGTAATAAATAAATATAAAACATTACTATAAACCTCATATTTCCGTATCTCCACCATGTGATTTGACTTTGCTTTGTTTTGCCTGTTGACGATGTATCAAAGTTTTGTTATTGTTTGTTTTGTTTGTATTAGTTTAAAAGGATAGGCTACATCTTTTATATTATAATAGTAAAAGGGTAGGCACTATAAGCTACGGCTTCAGGCTACACCTTTTCGGTCCAAATATTCACTGTACCCTGTACATGGTCATGTAGCACCCCCAATACTAACAGAATCCATTGAGAAATATCTTCTGTCAATTATGTTATGTGTATTGTGGCCGATTGATAGGAGCACCTCTAATTAAAGTTTTGCACCTCTTCATACAGAGCCAGGGAGGTGCAGGAGGTTTTAAAACCACTGTGTTAAAGTGTTGCACCTCCTCCTCAGAGCCAGGGAGGTGCAGGAGGTTTTAAAACCACTGTGTTCAAGTTTTGCACCTCCTCCTCAGAGCCAGGGAGGTGCAGGAGGCGCGCGCCCAGCGCCAGGCGGCCATGCAGGAGGCTCGGCAGCAGGAGGAGGCAGGCCGCGTGCTGCGCGAGGAGGCGCTGGAGTGCCGGGAGAGAGAGGAGCAGCGGGCGAACGAAGCCACCGTGCTCGCCCGGCTCCTGAGGGAGAGAGAGGAGGAGGCGCGGGATCTGCGGCGTGCCCTGGAGGAGACGGAGGAGGAGGCGCAGGGGAGCCGCGATAGCCTGAGGAGAGCCGGGGAGGAGGTGAATGAGTACTTGAGTGCTGTTACGAATTCCCGAGCAAAACAAATGTACCCTGAATCAGCCTATAATCCTGTCCCAACAACATACATGTACCCTGAATCAACCTATAATCCTGTCCCAACACACATGTACCCTGAATCGGCCTATAATCCTGTCCCAACACACATGTACCCTGAATCAGCCTAAAATCCTGTCCCAACAACATACATGTACCCTGAATCAACCTATTATCCTGTCCCAACAACATGCATGTACCCTGAATCAGCCTAAAATCCTGTCCCAACAACATACATGTACCCTGAATCAGCCTATAATCCTGTCTCAACATACATGTACCCTGAATCATCCTATAATCCTGTCTCAACATACATGTACCCTGAATCAGCCTATAATACTGTCCCAACAACCCTGAATCAGCCTATAATCCTGTCCCAGCAACATACATGTACCCTGAATCATGTATCCTGTCCAAACATACATGTACCCTGATGGCACCAGGAGGACTTTGGTGGCAACCAAAGTGTAGTAATCCTGGTAAAAATGATAAATGGTGCATTTATATAGCGCCTTTATCCAAGTCGCTGGTACTCACACATGCACCATTTGTCACCCTCGAGCTGCCATTCATGCAGAACCCAGGGCCGGGCCTTACTTTTCAGGCCCGTTGAGAACTCGGGAAATCTTGAATACTTGGGGACATTTGCATTGTCCTTTTGTCCACCAGGCGAGGAGACTAGGAGAGGAGCTGAGGACAGCAGAGGAGGAGAGACGAGGAGACAAGAAGGCTCTGAGGACAGCCGAGGAGGAGAGGACGGCGCTGAGAGGAGCGCAGCAGGAGGCGCAGGGCAGACAGCGCCTCCTACAAGAGGAGAGAGAGGTCCTCTCCGCTGAGCTGAGGAGGAAGGAGGAGGAGGTTGCAGCTCTGAAGCAGGAGGTGACATCCGTTAGGGGGAGTGTGATGTTGACATTGTGGACGATATGCTATCTGAGTAGAGATTGAAAACTGATGCTATCTGAGTAGAGATTAAAAACTGATGCTATCTGAGTAGAGATTAAAAACTGAGTGTGCCACGTTTTCACGATTTTCAAAAATACCATCTGTTCCACCACTAGGGGGGATGTACTTCACCCTCCTGGTCAGTGACCAGCCATGTGTGTCTGACCAGCAGGTGTCAGCGTTGAGCAGCAGCAGGGAGCGCGCTGCTCAGGACGTCCAGCAGAGGGAGACAGAGAACATGAAGATGAGGGCAGGTCTGAGAGACGCCACGAAGGAGATGGACTCTCTGAAACGCCTCTTACAGGTAGAGTAGGGTACTGCAGCTCTGAAACACCTCCTACATGTGGAGTAGGGTACTGCACCTCTGAAACACCTCCTACATGTAGAGTAGGGTACTGCACCTCTGAAACACCACCTACATGTAGAGTAGGGTACTGCACCTCTGAAACACCACCTACATGTAGAGTAGGGTACTGCACCTCTGAAACACCACCTACATGTGGAGTAGGGTACTGCACCTCTGAAACACCACCTACATGTAGAGTAGGGTACTGCATCTATGAAACACCACCTACATGTGGAGTAGGGTACTGCACCTCTGAAACACCACCTACATGTAGAGTAGGGTACTAACATGACCTTTAGCCCATTCTGGGTGGGAACCCCCTTTGGTGTTTTAAGGATTATGTTATGCTTTAGCTATTGAAAAATAGCAGCTACGAGCTTGTAGATCTGCTATTTTTGAAAAATCGTGAAAATGTCCCTGAAATCTTTGAATATATATTGTTTTTAACTCAAATCTTTGCTTCTTGGGGGGTCCCTGGAAAAACATATTTTCAGATGGGGGTCGGAGGCCAAAAGAATTATAATTATGGGGGTCCTTGACATGAAAATGTTTGAGAACCACTGACATAGAAACATAGGGTTTTTCAGAAAACTGTCAGGTTTTAGAAGACATTTTGTAGAATCGTCCTCAGGTCTAAATGGGTTAAATGGAAGATGAAATCACTGTGCGTTGTGGTCCGATGGTGCTCTGTCATGTGTGAGTCACACACCTCCTTGTGAAACCACCTGGCCCACAGGAGAGCCACGCAGAGGGGGAGCGGCTGAGCAGATCCCTGAGGGAGAGGAGGCAGGAGGTGCAGAGGAGAGGAGGAGACACCGCGGAGGAGCCGAGAGGGGCCAGGAGGAGCAACGCCCTGGAGAGCAGGACGAGAGAGCTCCTCATGCAGGAGAAAGAGGAGGAGGTGCTGTTATTATGGTTGATTAACGATAAAAAAATCACACCCGTCTGAAGTGGTACTGTACTGTACTGTACTGTACTGTACTGTACTGTACTGTACTGTACTGTACTGTACTGTACTGTACTGTACTGTACTGTACAAACCCTCCTCCCTGGCCTGTGTGTTTCTGTGTGTTAGGCTGTGCAACAGTGACACTTGGCGGTGAACAAAGGCTATATACTTTCGTGCTCAGACACAGGGACAGACCCAGGGACACAGGGACACACACACACACACTATGTCTATAGGAGTGGTTGCACCACTCAAAAATAAATACAAATTTACAAAAAAAATATATATATATAAAGAAAAGAAAATAGAACTTACAAACTTAAGGCAACTAAAATGATAGATAATAGAAAATATTTTTAGACATTTAGCGTGGCTCCAATTTTCTACCATTTTAGTTTATAAACACCCATTACATTTTTCAGTTCATTATAATTTTTGAGTGGTGTAAACCACTCCTACAACTGGCTTTTGTGTGCATAAAAAAATGACCATGGTTGCTATGTTCAAAATAATTTCTGACGTAATTAAATCACACCCGGGTGAACTGGATGACCGTAGCAACCGTGGTCATTTTCTCTGCACAAAAAAAGCCAGTTGTGAAATCACATCCAGGTGTGATTTCATTACGTCAGATCAGAGCTGATCAGGGTATATAATACCTTACCTTATATAATACCTCACTCCACTTACTCCACTTACACCACTCAGTTCACACGGGTGTGATTTTTTATGTAAAGACTCGTTTTCATTTGTATTTATGATTGTATTACAATTCTAGTTTTCTTCATTTAGTTAGTTAAAACAATGAATTAACGACTTGGTGATGGTTTTGATTATTGTGACAAAACTCTCCAGGTGAGGAGGAGGAGGGAGGTGGAGGGGGAGAAACACACTGTGGAGGAGCAGCTCAGGAAGGAGATCCACCACCTCCAGGAGAGAGAGCAGGAGAACCAGGAGATCTTGAAGGAGAAAGAGGAGAAGGAGAGAGAGATCTCCTCTCTGAGGGCGAGAGAGCAGGTGCTGCTGCAGGAGAGAGAGGAGAGTGGGCGTGTCCTCAGCCAGAGAGAGATGGAGGTATGTTTTATTTTATTCATCGAGTTAATTAATTATGCATTAGAATAGTTGTCTGTATTAGAAGTAGTTCATTATTGATTAGAGTAGTTGTATCTAGAAGTAGTTAATTATTCATGTGATTAGTTACTTGCGCAAGCAGAGCGCGCAAGTACTAGTTTCGCAGGACGATGCGTATGCACCGTCCCAGCAAATGATGTAATGACTACTTGTGCCTGATACGGCAGTGGTGCCACATTACATACATGTATACATAGGAGATAGGAGCATTACCTCTAATCCTCCCGACACTAAAACATATCGTCATTACGTCACCATCGAAAACCAATTACACTCTGGCATTGGGACCTTTAATCCACATCTTTATTACGTCATCATTGAGAGCTAGTCATCATTGAGAGCTAGCTATACCAGTTATACCCTGACGTCATATGCTGGGACGGTGCATACACATCAAAAGTAACCACAGTATACCGCTAATCAACTTACAAATTACATATACATAGAGGCATTTCCTTTAATCCACCCGACATTGATCGAGATATAAGTCACCATCGAAGGCATTGGGTCCTTTAATCCACATCTTTATTACGTCATCATTGAGAGCTAGTCATCATTGAGAGCTAGCTATACCAGTTATACCCTGACGTCATATGCTGGGACGGTGCATACGCATCAAAAGTAACCACAGTATACCGCTAATCAACTTACAAATTACATATACATATACATAGAGGCATAATACTACTTTTGTACGTGCAAAAAGTAGGTACGTAGCAAATAGCTAAACCTAATAATTCAATGTTCTTTCACAGAGAAGCTGAGATTTGACAGTTTGTAGCGGTCGACAGTACTTGCGCGCTCTGCTTGCGCACTAGTAGGCCATTTATGGCCTACTTGTGTGCAACAAGCAAGTAGGCACTCGACAGAGTGCAGTTCTAGTTGTATCTGTATTTGTACTGTAACAGTAGGAGGGAGTTTTGATATGACTGAGGTATGGATGAGGAGCTGGGCTGACTCCTGGTTACTACTACTACTACTACTACTAATAATAATAATAATAATAATAATAATAATAATAATAATAATAATAATAATAATAATAATAATAATAATAATAATAATAATAATAATAATCTTCTTCTAATCAGGTGTACACTCTGAGCCAGAGAACAGAGGAGCTGGCTATGGACAGAGACCAAGTCCAATTGGCTCTGGAGCAGACAGAGGCTTCTCTGATTGGCTACAAGGAGAGGGCCCGCCTACAGGAGCAGGCAGCTGATAGGGCGCCGCTCAGCCAATGTCCGGTCAGTGCATCTCAACATCCGTCCAATCATCAGCGTTCATTTGACTCCCCTGAAACGGATAGTTCCGGTGCTTCATTCTGATTGGCTAAGTCCTGCGGTAAAATACTGAGCAAACAACAATATTGATGGTTGTATTTCCAGCCTGAGGGCGGCGCTTACTTGTCAAAGTGATGGATGTGTTCCTTATGAGTCAAGGCACATTTGGAAACAAGTGCCACAAGGCTTTTGGCCAAACGAGGCATGAGTTATGCCTGTTCAAAGGTTTCATTTTCAAAAGATAAATACTGTAAAGTTTCATACACATGTGACGCTGCATGGATGTAGTAGGGGCAGTGTTGATTTTGACAGCAAATTTTGATTTTAGTTTTAGTCTTGAATAGTTTTCATTTATTTTTCACATTTTAGTCACCTGGAATCTTTTAGTGTTAGTCTAGTTTCGATATTTAGTCGATATTCGACTATGTAATCTTATATTCGACTAAATATAAGATTTTAGTTTCCATTTAGTTTTCGTCAGTGAAAACAGGTGGTTGACCAACATTTTTCGTCATAGTATTAGTCGACAAAATCAACAGGGATTAGGGGCATAAAACTGCAATTTTCATTGGCTCATAAAAGGACATGTGCATTTCCATTGGCTCATAAAAAGCCTCCAGCAGCGGATGGCACAGTTCAGCAGCGCGTGGCCGGACTGCAGAGAGCTGTGGCTGAACTGGAGGTGGAGAAGAAGAGATGGGATACCCGGAACACCCGACTGAAAACCCAGAGGAACCAACTGAGGGAGACACTGAGACAGGTACACTAAAATACTCCTTAAAATACTGCTTATGGCCTGGGCCGTGGCTCAGCGGTCCAGGCACCTTGGCCGGTAATCCAGTCTGGCAGTGTGCCGCGGGTTCGACTCCCGATCCCGACGGCCTTTACTGCATGTCACCCCCCCATATCTCTCTCCATTTCCTGTCAGCCTACTTTCTATCCCTCCATGAAAAAAATAAAAATAAAAAATACTGCTTAAAACTGCTAAAACCCAGAGGAACCGACTGAGGGAGACACTGAGACAGGTACACTACAATACTGCTTAAAATACACTAAATACACTAAAATACTAGTGAAAACACAGAGGAATGTCTTGAGGGAGTCACTGGGACAGGTACTAATCCACCTTAAAATACTCCTTAAAATACACTTTAAAATACAAAAAACCCCGGTCCGCCCGGTAACAAGATGTGCACATGCACGCACTACAGTGGGGGGGACACGCGGCAGGTCAACAGTACGCACACAAAGGCCCGCCCCCACTCGATCACGATTGGCAGAAGGCCCCTCTCTATCCTGATTGGATGAAGGCTGGGCCACCTAGCCAAAAACAAAACCTAAGGTGTTTGACCCCCAGGGGTTAACTGGGGATAGGGAGGAACTCCTTATATGGTCAGCACATTCTATAGTGGGGAGGATTATCACAACAAAACTTTTTTTTTTTTTTTTAATTAAGTGAAATCACTGAATGTACCTCTAACACATTGTCTGCTGCTGTTACTCCTCAGTTAGAGTTTATGAATTATTCATGTTTCTCCTCGGGTAGAGCTTATGAATTATTCATGTTTCTCCTCAGGTAGAGCTTATGAATTATTCATGTTTCTCCTCAGGTAGAGCTTATGAATTATTCATGTTTCTCCTCAGGTAGAGGAGGAGAGGACGACACTGAAAAATCACGTCTGTGTGTCTGCGTCCGGCCGCTCACCTCTGGTCAGTACAGACAGTATGTCCTTATCAGCCCTACAGGGTGATAACTGTTATCAACCCTACAGGGCTGACATCTGTTATCAACCCTACAGGGCTTTCATACGTTGTTGCTATTAGTGAGTAACCTACCTAACCTCTGCTGTGATTGGCCGAGCTTTGCATAACATTTGTAGTAGCTAATTGGCTGTTGTTGGTTACGTAACCAATCTATGGCTGTTCGTTCATCAGTAGAGATGGTTCCATGTGTTCATTGTGTGTGTGTGTGTGTGTGTGTGTGTGTGTGTGTGTGTGTGTGTGTGTGTGTGCGTGTGCGTGTGCGTGTGCGTGCGTGTGTGTGTGCGCGCGCGCGTTTCTGCAGGCTGTTGGTTCAGAAGAACTGCAACGACTCGCATCCAGAAACCAAGAACTGGAAGAACTGGTAGGAGGGAGGGAGGGAGGGATGTGTGAGTGAGTGAATGACACTGAATGAATGAGTCTGAAAACCCAGGCCCAAGGCCCTAGCCTCGACGACCTTACAGGCGTATGCAAAGGCTCAACTTATGTAACTTAGATAGCATTGTATGCATACATAGCACTCTATACTATAGAGTCTATAGTGTATACGCATAGATTCATTATATAGATATTCCACTGTTTGGATTGGACATTCCGTTGGTGATTTGTGTCGTTTTTGAGTGGTGCAAACCACTCCAACAACCAGCTTTGTCTGTACCCGTGTACCTGTACGTGTACCCGTGTACCTGTACGTGGTACCCACGCACAAGTGAGCATGGTTGCTATGGTTAGTGTGTGACGTCACTGCACCACTCAGTTCACACGGGTGTGATTTTTTGTAAAACAGGCCCCTTCCACTAACTTTGGACGCCGATTACACCCAAACGATACGGACCATGGAACTTCTGCCTGTGGTGTTTTAATCGGATAGGTCCAGAGATCATGTGTACCGTTTTTTGTGAGATCTGTCAAAAAAGTCAAAATGGCGGAAAAATCTATCCTGACGCAAATGGGCGTCAGTATAGGATTTTACGACCTACGGTTCAAGAGTTATAAGGCAAAATGTGAAGTGGGCTGTTATAGCGCCACCATGAGGCCGACTGATTAATTATTCATTACATTACTTTTAATAATGATTATGAACCTGTGTTGTGACTGTAGCTCCGACGGTTTCTGAGAGAAAAATACTTGATGTGAGTTTTCGCATTTTCCCATGTAAGTGGATGGGTAATTGTAATGGACTAATGTGCTAATAAATTAATTATTAAGCAATAATGTGTTAAAGTGAAAATGGGCTTTGTTAAGACCTCCATAATATTATAGTCAATGCCTGTGTGAAAAGTCGGAGCAATTGGTGCAGGCATTCACTCACTCAGACACTGACATTGAGCGAATTATAGTATGATGATGATGATGAGCAAACGTTTTTAACTCAAATCTTTGCTTTTGGGGCGTCCCTGGAACAACATATTTTCAGATGGGGGTCCACAGCCAAATACAGATAATTCTGGGGTTCTTTGACATGAAAAATAAGGTTGAGCACCACTGACAGAAACATAGGTTTTTCAGAAAACTGCCATTTTGTTTTAGAATCAGCCTCAGGTCTATGTATTACCATGTGTTGTTCTTCATGCTTACTGTAAATCACTCTGGATTAAGAGCGTCTGATAAATTCCTACATTGTAAAATGTAAATTGTGACTCTTCTTCTTCGGTGGTTTTTCAGGTGGCTCGTCTGCGTCTCTCGAGATCTCTGGACGAGCGGGAGAAGGCGGAGTTCATCAGGTGCTCCTCCCACAACAGCCAATGGCTGCTCTCGCTGCGCAACGACCTCAACCAATCGCTGGCTCTGGTCTCCCAGCAGCCAATCATCCCCTCCGTGCTGGAGTCCGAGACGCAGCGATTGGACAAGAGCCTGAGGGAGGAGGAGTTCAGGTTGTCTTTGAGCCAATGAAAAGCCCTCACAGCTTGTACCTCCTGTGAGGGTCAAAATGGGTGACACACAATATTTGGATATTTGGAATTTACTATTGTCACTTATACAATTATATTATATCAGTTTAAATGGAAAAAACTATAGTATACTCGTCCTATGGAATAAATCCACCTGATGCTTTGGACGAGTATACTATTACTTGTCTTAAGGCGTTTTATATCGATGTAAGAAGGCCTCACTATTTTCCATTTTTAGAATCTGCCTGGTTGCTCGGGCCGGTTGATAAGGCCACGCCCGCCATGTTTGCTTCTTCAAGGACTTCATCGATGCTACCAAAGACTCAGTCAGTTTTATTTATTGTTTATTTCATGTTTTATGTGTTTAATATTACCCAGTGAGTGTTATGTTGCACTTCCTTCTCAGGAGTAGAAATGTATTGTTACTAGGGATGGAGGTCGTTCATTTCTATTGATAACGAGCACCTTATCGATCAGGCTTATCCAGCCGGGTTCTTATCGTGCCCACTATCGACCAGTATAGTGGGCCTATAGGGCCTATACTAGGGCCTTCAAATACAGTACTTTTCTAACAGACGGAAGGCAATTGACCTTTTTTCCAATAAAATACTTTTAAAGAAACTGTTACCTGGTAAATATGTATAGGCTACCATCACTTTAATAGCGTTATTTTGTTGTCCGGACAGCGCTGGTTGGCATGATATCAATACACTTTTAGACCGACGTGTTTGTGCCGGGTATCTGTGTCGAGCTCCATCCCTAATTGTTACATGCATGCAGTGTTGGAAACTAACTAAAGTAACTTATTACTTAAAGTAGGCTAATAGTATTACCTTTTTCCAGTAATTTTGAGTAATAATAATAGTAATATGTTACTATCTTTCCAAAAGTAACTAGTTACTATTTTCACCAGCCTTGTATGGTGGTACTGTGGGGCTTGAGTGTTTATTTATCTCTTAATCCGCCGCCATTAATTAATAGCGTACTGCCAAGGTTTTATCGTGTGTAACACTTACTTTGAAGAGCCAAATATCCGTAATCGCATGTTACAGTGACAAACTGCTGTGTGTGGTGTCTTGACCGGTTGTTGTTGTCGGTGGTGGAAAAACCCGACCGCGAGTATCACAGCGTCTGCTACAGGCCATTGAAAACCCTTGTTTTCACCAGAAACGGCCCCCTCAATGTCGTTTCTGAGATACAGGGCTTTGAATGCAGGGCTTAGAATGGAAGTGGATGCGCGCGCATCTTCAAAATGGCCACTGTCCCACTTTGTGTTGTTGCGTTAGCAAACAGTAGCTAACGATACGATCGGATGAAAACATGGATTAAAGAATACAAGCCCTGGAAAACGAGAGTCTCGTGTTTGGCGGGCTAGGGTACTAATTTAACCCTCCGTGTTCGCCGTTTCTGGCGGGCTCCATGTTTTTAATGGTAGACTAGGTTGGGATGGAGTTGCTTTGCAGGCTGCTGATACCGTCTGAATCTAGGGGCCGATTCACGAAGCAGTTTACAAATAACAAATTATCCAAACTTTCCCACGTTAGTAGTCTGATTCAGTATTATTTTTTGTCTGTGTATTTTCTCCAGTCTGCTCGGATGCAGACTCACATGACGGGAGCAAAGCTTGCTGTACTGTATGTCATTAGAAAAAAACTGAGTAGGACACTTTTGGGGACAAAAGATGTAATTACTGGTGGCGAAAAAACAAAAATAAAGTAATACGTAGCCTAACTAGTTGGCAGGGAGAAATAGTATTACACATTTTTAACTAGTAGTAAGTAACTGTAATATGTAATATATTACCACTTTTTGAGTAACTTTCCAACACTGCATGAAGTTAGTAACAACTAGTCGAATCCTCTTTGAAAGAGACATATTTATTGTTTTATACGCTTTATTGTATTTATGTTCATTAAGGGTTTCAAATGTTGTCCTTCCATCGTTTAGGTAAGTGGCAGGTGGTGAACAGGTGTCTTTAATTATAGAAGTTAGAAAGTTGTGAAAACTAGCACAGGGTTTGACACCAACGGTCAAAAGTAGCAGATCTACAAGCTCGAAACTTTGCGTCACATTCGCGTCCCGTTTCGAGCTTGTAGATCTGCTGCTTTTGATGCGCTTAGATTTTAATCCTGAAAAGTAACAGTTTTGGACGTTCAACAGAGATGGTTTTTTATTATTTTTTTTAGGCCTAAGGTTTAATAAAACTAACGTTACATTTAGTTTTGTATTTATACTGTATAAAGTAGCCTATGTTTGTAACCAAATGTTTGTTTTGAAAAGCAGGTGTTTTTGTATAAAGTTGAATAAAACGTTTTTTTTACAGCTCCGCTTTAACGCATGTCGATGATATCACCTTGGTGTCCATTTGTTTCATTTCCATTTGTACATCTATTTAAAAAGCTTTAACGCCTTTTATGACATTAATTTACATATAGTATACACTACAGCAGGGGTGGGCAACTTTGACGATGGCGGGGGCCAATATATTTCCACACTCACTCCAGAGGGCCACAGTGCATATTTCTGTCGTAGCAAAAATAGCCGATCTACAAGCTCAAAACGTGTCACAATGCGACGCGTTTTGAGCTTGTAGATCAGCTATTTTTGCTATATTTGAATTGAAAACCTGAATAATATTTTGCTATTGTTGAATTGGAATCCTGAAAAGTAACCTTTTTATTGAATTTCAAATGCATTTAGTTATAGTTATGTTAACTTTATGAGCTGTTAACATAACTACATTGGACACAAAAAGACAATAACATTGTAATACTAGTCATTAAGTACTATAGTCATTTAATACTAGTCATAAGTAATTAAAGCGGGTTTGGAATTGTAACGGCTGAAATCAATACTATATCAGTATTCTGATTAACATGCAGGTCGCATTAAGTGAAGGTGGAGGCCGCATGTGGCCCCCGGGCCGCCAGTTGCCCACCCCTGCACTACAGTATAATCTAACAACTCTTATGACATTCATGTATGTCATTTACATATAGTATATAATCTAATAACTCTCATGACATGTCATTTATATATAGTATATAATCTAATATCTCTTATGACATGTCATTTATATATAGTATTTTACAATTAATACGACAACGGATATGTACAGTAATGGGTATTTTATACCAGGGTGGGGAATGCATTCCCCATTTCCGTTGTTGCCAACTTACATCGTTCCCAAGTAGGCTGGTGATGATTTATGAAGACATCTAACTTACGTCGTTCCCAAGTAGGTTGGTGATGAAGACTAGCTTCAATGACGCAGCAAAGCACAAACCAATTAAATTGATTTGTTTTGTATTTTTTATTCCCCCTCCCTGCTTTTTTTTTACGCTCTTCTGGCTGACTAAAACAAATAAAATGCTTAGGTCCAAAAGAGCTCGCAGTTGAGACTCCCATTAGTAAGAGAAATCTATGCAAATCTGGGAACTAAATCGTTACCAAGAAATTTCTTCACCAATGTGTTTCTAAATGTGTCTAATAACATGTACTAAAAGTTTGAAATTCAACTCCTGTGGGAAATTGAGTTATTAACATAATATGCATAATATGCCCATAACATCCTATATAAGGCAAAAAAGTCCAAATTTCATCATTCTTTAAGTAGCATGTGACATATGAAACTAGGGTGTTTGCATGATTCTGAATCCATTCCAAGCATTAGTTTTGCACAAAAAACACTCCTTGGGAGGAAAACGGCCACACAAACGTGATGAGGTCAGCACATTTGGTCAAGTGGACATGGCCTAATTTAGCCCAAGGAGTGTTTTTTGTGCAAAACTAATGCTTGGAATGGATTCAGAATCATGCAATCACCCTAGTTTCATATGTCACATGCTACTTAAAGAATGATGAAATTTGGACTTTTTTGCCTTATATAGGATGTTATGGGCATATTATGCATATTATGCTAATAACTCAATTTCCCACGGGAGTTGAATTTCAAACTTTTAGTACATGTTATTAGACACCTTTAGAAACACATTGGTGAAGAAATTTCTTGGTAACGATTTAGTTCCCAGATTTGTCAAATACCTGATAAAATGCCCTTACTACATGCTGAATTGTTTGTTTCTCAATCTCCCCCACCACGCCGCGCCTCCAACATACATCACCACGGACGAACGCTTGATGACGCTAACGACCGTGTGAGCAACAGATATACAGTACAAAGCGACAAATATGCTGTCATCTTTGCATATCCCTTAATTGTGTGAATGCAACATTAGGAATGTAGAATGTTTCTTAGGGTCAGCCTCAGGTCTCAATTAATTGCCCTTTTGAGTGGTGCTAGCCACTCCAACGAACAGCTGTGTGTGTCGCTAAAGTGTATAGGAAACAACATTTCTGGGTTTAACATGGGCATAGTTTGACAGCCTGGAATGCGTACAGCCTCTGACAAGTTCCAGAGGTCAATTAAGAAGTGGTTCCACGTCTGAAAACAAACTTCATGGTAGGCTATATAGAAACACTGTATTTGCTCATGCTTTAATCATAAAATGCACAATACCTTCCATATATGTGCTTAACCGTCCCACTACTATTTTCAATTGGCCGGAATGTATAGGGCTGAAGTGGTTAACGTATGCTTTCTAATCAAATGTAAGCTAGTAACTAACATTTTCAAATAATTGTAGTGAAGTAAAAATAAAATGTTTTGCTCCTCTGAGATGTAGTGGTATCTTGGTTTTATTTTTTACATGTGCCTTTCCAACTCCTCCAAACATACACCAAGACACCGTGAAAACTACACGAAGAAACAACATTTTGTTCGGTTGTTGAATATACTCATTGTGAAACAGTCCTGAAATTGGCGAGTCCACACAGGTGCATTCAAAGATACACAGAAGTCTCTCACACAAACGTTGCAGATCGCAGCAATTCCTCACTTTTGTCATCAATGTTTGTGTTTACACTGGCCTAATATGAACAAACACTTAAAACTAGTCTTAGGAAGCTGTAGCAAAACAATGTTTGTGTTTACACATACCCTCAAAAGTTCTCAAATTCTGCCCAAACCGGACCCTACCCCCTTTCATTCATCAATCCCACTGGGCAAGTTTGTCTCTTATTGGTGTGAATATGCAGGTGCACTTTCAGGTCACGTAACTCAGTGTGGACAAGCTGGCGTCTGTTCAGGTGTTCTGACTGTCTAATACTCTTGGCAAAGTGATTACACTGGGAATGTTTTTCTTCAGTGTAGGCAAGCTGGTGTCTTGTTCAGGTCACTTGACCGACTGAAACACTTGTCACAGTGATTACGAAGGTTTTTCTCCAGTGTGGACAAGCTGGTGTCTGTTCAGGGAGCTTGACAGACGGAAAGTCTAAAATCTATGGGGCACGGTGGCACAGTCGGTAGCGCTGTTGCCTCACAGCTAGAAGGTCCTGGGTTTGATTCCCGCTGTGGACGTGTTCTCTCCTCCCGTCCCATACCCTAGGTGGGGTTGGCAAAAGGATCTTTGTGTAGAGTTTGCATGTTCTACTCATGTCCCCAGGGCCGGATCTACCATATGGGCACTTTGGGCATGTGCCCAAGGGCCCCCTCAAAAAAAAAAAAAAAAAAGTTTTGATTTGTTTTTTCTTTTCTTTTTTTTATCTCCACAGAAAATTTCCCTGCTAATCCGAATGTAATAAATGGTGTCTAAAAAGATTAGTGTTTTATTGTTGGTGAGAAGGGCAGCTAAAAAGTGCAATTGTGTGTAAAGCAGCAACAATGCGCTAGATTGGCTGTCACTCTGGGGGGGTAGGCGACCGGAAATAGGCCAATATAACGGCATAAAACTGCCCCAAAACGGCTCCAAAACAGCAAAAATGTTGCGCGCGCGTGAAGGGGGGGGGGGGGGGGTCCTTCGAGCTTCAGTGCCCAGGGGCCCTCAGAGGTGTTAATCCGGCCCTGCATGTCCCGTAGGGTTGGTACCCTTGCAAAAACAAAACGTGCAGTAATCCTGGTCTCTAAACTAGTCTCCCACTGGCCAGCCGGGGCACCTGATGGAGGGGAAAGGAACTTGTTGGAATAACGTATTCCTTCCACGTTCTGTGTTATGGGAAAAGAAGCAGCTTGGAAGGAAGCATGAGGTCAATCCGTTGCTCTCCCCAGGTTGGCAGAGGGAGTGTAGCGCCCAGTATTGCATAGACAATGTATGGGATAAAAATGTAAATAATAATGAGTTCGTTTTGTGAACACACAATACAGTTTCAGTTTAGTTATCGTTTTTCTATTTATTTTAGTTTATATTTAGTTTCAGTTAACACATTTTTTTTAAATTATTTTCGTTTTTTAGTTAGTTTTAGTCAACTATTACAACTTTGGTGTGGACAAGCTGGTGTCTGTTCAGGGAGCTTGGCAGACGAAAACTCTTGCCACATTGAGTACACTGGAAAGGTTTTTCTCCAGTGTGGATACGCTGGTGTGAATTCAGATTTTGTAACTGACTGAAACTCTTGTCACAATGTTTACATTTAAAAGGTTTTTCTCCAGTGTGGATACGCTGGTGTCTCTTCAGGTGACCTGACGAATTGAAACCCTTGTCACAGTGACTACACTGGAAACGTTTGTCTGCAGTGTGGACAAGCTGGTGTATGTTCAGGTCATTTAACAGACTAAATTTCTTGCCACAGTGAGTACACAGGAATGTTTTTTCTCCAGCGTGGACAAGCTGGTGTCTTTTCAGGGAGCTTGACAGATTAAATCTCATTCCACAGTAAGTACACTGGAAAGGTTGTTCTGCAGTGTGGACAAGCCGGTGTCTGTTCAGGGAGCCTAACAGACTAAATGTCTTGTCACAGTGAGTACACTTGAAAGGTTTATCTCCAGTGTGGACCAACTGGTGTTTCTTCAGGTTTTGTGACTGATTGAAACTCTGGTCACAGCGAGTACACTGGAAAGGTTTTTCTCCAGTGTGGACAAGCTGGTGTGCCTCCAGGTGACTTGACCGATTGAAACACTTGTCACAGTGACTACACTGGAAAAGTTTTTTTCCGGTGTGGACCAACTGGTGTTTCTTCAGGTAATGTGGCCGACTGAAACACCTGTCACATTGACTACACTGGAAAGGTTTTTCTCCAGTGGGGACAAGCTGGTGGTCTGTGCCTCCTGTTTTCTGCCTGGTTACAGAGCCATTGGTTGGCTGACAAGCTGCTGCTGAGGTGATGTGTTCACTCCTCAGTGTTTGGCAATAGACGTCGTTGTGGCTCCTCTTGAAGTGTTTATTGAGGTAGCCCTGAGACGTGAAGGAATATGGACACGCGGAACAGGAGAAGAGCTCAGTCTGGGGAGTCCGGCGCAACACTCCTGTGAGAGAGAGAGAGAGGAGATAAAATCAGTCAAAACTAGTCTAGATTCTACACCACCTCAACCCCAACCCAGATTAATGCACAGGCTCGCATAGGGCTTCAGCCCTTGCCCTGAAGCTACAGGCAGCGCAAATTAACTACGCTCCCCCGCCCCCCCCCCCCCCCCATCCTGTGCCTGCCTCGTCACTCTGAAAAGCCCCGCCTTCCATTTCCCCCCAAAATCGGGAGACATAATCTTCCATTATTACGTCACGCTGTCACATCTAAAGTCTCTCTAGAAGCGTTAATATTCCAAACGAGATGCTTCCTCAAATCAGAAATGAAGACAGAACATTGCCCTTTTGGTCAAAGTTATGAGACACTATAGTCGGCCCGTAAACAAGGAAGTGAATGGCAGTGTGCATACGTGAAACACAAGGAGATCTCTGAAGGATACAAAAAAGGAAGAATTACAGCGATCTCGTTTGATATCATTAAAGAAGACCTAAAGATGTGTATACACATCCAAGGCCCCCCCACGAGGTATTTAGAAAAGCAGCATTCGGTGCCGCGCTATGAGCTTGTAGATCTGCTATTTTCCACTAGCTAAAGTATAACATAATGCTTGAAACACCAAAAGGGGTTCCCGCCCAGAATGGGTTTTTAACAGACAAATGGATGGGTATATAGCCCACCTTTAGCAGTGCTCTTGTTGTTCCACAGCTCGTCAAAGACGATTCCCAGTTCCTTGGCGTACTCGTCCCCATACCAGACCAGTAGTTCCTCTCCCCTGGCCACGGGACGGAAGCAACAATACCAGACACCTCCTCCATGCTGGAACGCTATCAGGTTCTGTTCCTTTTCGTGACGAGCACAGTTCACGTACCTGACACGCACGTGCACAATTTATAGTTAGTATAGATCGTATTCTAGGATATTACTGATATTTGACAAGTCTGTGTGCAGGGGTTAGGCAGGAACTAGGGATGTCCCGATACACTTTTTTCGTTCCCGATTCGATCCCGATGCCACAATTTCTGTGTTAGCCGATACCGATACCAGAGAATAATATAAAAGAAAATTACTTATTTTATCTTGTGTTGTTAATAGCAGACTCCTCACTCGTATGTTGCACTTGCAGTTGGGGCAACTCGAAAGCAAACTCCATATGCCCCAACATTTTATTTACCTGCCATAGTGTCAACCCCTTACCCATGTGTCGGATCTGTGGTTAGACTGGCATATTTGCCCATAACGATATGACCCGATATGACCAAAAAGGGCCGATACCGATACTTTTCCGATACCGATACATCGGGACATCTCTAGCAGGAACCTGTTGTTCCTGAGTGGAGGCGGTAGGTCTGTATTTCTGTGGCTGGTACAAGCTCTACAAATATATGTGTTAAGTACAGTCTAGACTAGAGGTCTGCACACTGCATTTACATAATTGATATGTATAGAGTGTATGCGCATGCATAAAGTGAATGGCAAATCGAGTGGCAAAGTGAGTTTAATGTTATTTAATGCAATCAGATAGGACCTTTTTGTTTGGATGTATGGGCTGTCAAGGCCAGAAAGTAGTTTTTTGGCACTCAGTAGGCGTTCCCACATAACTTCCTGGTTTGATGATGATGTCACGTGCATACCCTCTATAGATGTAAACAAATAGTTTGTGGGAGAGAGAGCGGTGATCTACAAGAGTTTGCAACCAGATATGTATGTCCTATACCTCATCCAGTTGGACCAAGTCTCGTCCTTGGCATCAATGTAGTCGTAGTGGTCTTTCTCCCTGCGGATCTAAAGAAAAAGAAACACAGGATTTATGTTTAAGTAGCCTATACTGACATACACATAGGCTCCTGACCTATGGCCACTTAAGTATACGTTATGCTGACCAGTACCACATGGCTCTAATACTAGCCATGTTTTTAAATGTTTTTTTGTGGCTTTCGCCTTTATTTTATATTTTTTATGGAGGGACAGACAGTAGGCTGACAGGAAATGGGGAGAGAGACGGGGGGAAGACATGCAGTAAAGGCCGTCGGGATCGGGAGTCGAACCCGCGGCACACTGCGAGACTGGATTACCAGCCAAGGTGCCTGGACCATTGAGCCATGGCCCAGGCCACTAGCCAAGTTTTGTATGGAGTATAGGTTGCTGCCTTCAGGAATGAGTTATGGTGTTCCAGCATACAACTAGAAAAAGTGCCCTTCTGGGCACAGGTCTCCACCAGGAGGATAGGAGCGTGTGTGTGTGTGTGTGTGTGTGTGTGTGTGTGTGGCGGCTTGGCCTGTTGTAGTGCCACCATGAGGCTGATTTGAAAACTTTCAAGTGGCATTTCTTCCAAAGCCTAGTGGGAATATGCATGCACAGTTTCACCACAATCGTTGAGTAGTTCTGGCGAATTGTATAAAACGGGTACAAAGCGGGCTACTCCTGAAAAGTTTAGAAGCCAATTGTAGCCAATGAGGGTGGATTATGAGAAATCAAACAAACCCGTCTTGATCACATGACTATGGAGAGCATGTGTACCGATTTGCATGAAATTTGGATAAAATCTGAAGGAGTAATATTAGAAAATGTGTTTTACATATGTCGGCCTCCTGGTGGCGCTATAAAGAGCAGATGTGAAAAATTCCAGGCAAAGGTTTTTCCTTGGCCTCTAGGGAGTTGGCATACAAAGTTATCCACAGATGCGTGCAGTTAGAGGTAAAAACACTTTTCGGCCAGTTATAGCGCCACCATGAGGCCGAGTTGAAAATGTTCATGTGGCATTTCTTCCTCGGCCTAGTGGGAATGTGCGTGCACAATTTCACGGAAATCACACGATGTGTTCATGATTTGCAGATTTCTTTTGAAACTGAGCACTCCTGCGAACTTTGGAAGCCAATCTTAGCCAATCAGGATGGAGTCTGAGAAATCTGAAAGACCTGTTTCGTTGAATGGCTCTAGAGAGACTGTGTACCAATTTGCGTGATGTTTGGACAAGATCTGTAGGTGTACTGTCCAAAAACTTGTTTTGCACAAAGCGGCCTCCTGGTGGCGCTATAACAGGCCGTTCTGGAAATTTTGGGGCAGAGGTTCATCGTTGGCATCCAGTGTGT
Source organism: Electrona antarctica (assembly GCF_951216825.1). Classification (NCBI taxonomy): domain Eukaryota; kingdom Metazoa; phylum Chordata; class Actinopteri; order Myctophiformes; family Myctophidae; genus Electrona; species Electrona antarctica. The sequence continues at coordinate 23,066,139 of NC_136801.1, read as the reverse complement.
GTGCAAAATTTGGCATCGAACGGGTTAACGGTGCCGGAGATTAGCTGTTCACAGACGGAAGGACGGACGGACGGACGGACGGACGGACGGACGGACGGACGGACGGACACACACACACACACACACACACACACACACACACACACACACACACACACACACACACACACACACACACACACACACACACACACACACACACACACACACACACACACACACACACACACACACGGACGGACGGACGGACGGACGGACGGACGGACGGACGGACGGACGGACGGACGGAGTGCAAAACATACTCTCTCCCCATGCCTTCGGCCTGGTGGAGACAATAAGGTCAGACTGAAGAAGTATTTTGTCCATCAGTCGGCTTTGAGGCTAAATCAGGTTTTTGGCCAGGATTAGACTGAGCTGTGGACATTGCTCTGTGCCCTTATGTCTCTATGTATGTAACTGTATTTGTATTTCTGTTTTTGTGTTATGTCAAATGTGTGTATATGTGATGCATACAAGGCTGCTGGTCCGCAAGACAAATTTCAGTGCGAACTTTCAGTACTATATCATATCATATCATATCATATCATATCATATCATGTCTAACCAGTCCACCCCCTACAAACACCAGTATGTCTAACCAGTCCACCCCCTACCAACACCTCCATGATTATCGCTCGACTGCCTTGAAAACGGGCAGAGGTTTGCCAACCGTGAATTGCATTGTTTGTTTAACTCCTGTGTGGTAGTGGCCGGTCCAATCGAGAAATAATCATGGAGGTGTTGGTGGTGAAAGAGTGCCTTTGAGAACACAGTCAAGAATAAAATGGAGATGGCTTGGGAAGTTGAAACACCAATTGAAACACCACCCCAAAGTGTTTGCATTGGCACGCCTGTATGGCTAACTTTATCTAACAAATCCTCTCAAATCTCTGATTGGCAAACATGATATGATATGATATAGTACTTTATTGTCAGTTCACACTGAAATTTGTCTTGTGAAGTTGTGACCCAGCAGCCAAGTATGCAGAACATATATACACACATTTGACATAACACAAAGAACAAGACAATTTACATACATAAAGACATGAAGACAAGAGCAATATCCACCGCTTAGATTACCCCGTGGCTACTACAACTCCTGATTAAGCCTCAAGGTCGACTGGTGGACAAAGGACCTCTTTAGTCTGACCTTATTGTATGCTGGTACACCATATCTCCTTCCTGAAGGTAGCAATCTATATTCTCCATACAACACATGCTTAGTATTAGAGGTGATATTCCTTGCTAACCTTAGGATGCTGTTATCATACGTGGATGTATAAAGTTTCTGAAGTGGTTGTCCAACAATCTTTGAACAAATGTTCAGTTGTTGCAGCAGTTGTGGCTTTAGGGCTGCAGACAAACATCCATACCAGGTGGTACTACAGTACTGAAGAACACTCATAATAACAGAAGTGAAAAACAAAAGAAGAATCTGTCTACTAGCACCGAAGGATCTTAGACGGCGAAGGAAGTAGATTCTTTGCTTTGTTTTCTTACACACTGAATCAATCTGATCGTTCCATGACAACAGATGGTCTATTACTACTCCTAGGTATTTGCACGAACTTACCTGGTTGATCAGTTCACCATGAATAGTAATGGGGGATCTGTGTATCTCTGGTGGTGTACACTTGCACCCCCTTTGTGCAAGTGTTTCGCTGTAATGCAAGAGAACCGAACCAATATGGAATCCTCATGACGGAAATCCGTCGCCAGTAACGCATAATGCATGTATAGAGCTCATCGGTCATTATCCAGAGATAACACAGCTAAATTCAATGATTGCGTGTAATACAATGATATAAAGGCTTTCTCTGCACTGCATGATATACAAATATATAATATATACACATAGCCTCTAGGCCACACATACACAGTCACACACGCGCACACACACTCACCACCCAGGAGTATCCACTTTTTTCAGCTTCCTCTTTGACAGTCTTCACTCCCTCATACGGACCAAAGTGAGTTCCGGCAGGAAGCTTAGATTGTCCACAGTAAAATACTCCTAGACCTGCACCGCGAATGCGTGACTTTCTAATCTGAAAACGTGCACACACACACACACACACACACACACACACACACACACACACACACACACACACACACACAGATATTAAGATATTGTGCGTTAGACTGTATATAGTTCATTGTTTCTAGTGAATGTACACTATACAGTATACCTCAAATCCAGGAGGCAGAGTTTTCCTGGCTCGGTCAGTCTCTCCTTTTTCTACACCTGGGTGGTCGTCGATGAATATAGGAGCTCCATGTACCTCACATTCCTCTAAAAAGTACTCCTCAGGCTCAGACTGGTCAGAGACTGGACACACACACATGCACACAAGCACATAACATACTATGTAGTAAGTAACATTTGTATGATTGAAAGCGTAATCAGTAGAAACTAGAAAAAGTGCCCTTTTAGTGGAGGAGTTAAGACACTTTTAACTTCAAGTCATGCTACAGAGGTCCCCTTTGGTATGGAAGTACCTTAGGGTCATAGGAAAAGTTTTATCCAAAGAGACGAGTTGCTACACCCTTCATTTCGGAAATATTCACGTTTTTCAAAATGGCCACCGACAATGAACCACTATTAGACCAGACCACATATCTTTGCCTCTGTTAGAGCTATAATAATAATATCGGTGTCAAAGTGTACATTTTTAGGGTCAAGGAATCCAATGAAATAGATCAAGACAAAAAATCCCAATCATTTTCTCGTTACCATGACAACAGGGTTAAAATTTGCAAATTTCATTCAAAAAAATATGTTTTAACAGGGTAACTTTCCACCCCCTGATCCCCTAAAACTTTAATTTAGTTTTCCCTTTGGCATGGAAGCACCTTAGGGCAATAGGAAAGAAATGATCCAAAGAGACAAATAACATCACTCTTCATTTCTGAAATATATGCATTTTTAAAAATGGCCGCCGCCATATACAACAATACAGCATAGCCCATATCTTTGCTTCCGTTAGAGCCATGATAATAATATTGGTGTCAAAGTGTACATTTTTGGGGCCAAGTAATCCAATTCTATAGGTTTCAAGGCACAAAAAAACAATCCTTTTCTCGTTACCATGACAACAGGGGTAAAATATGCAAATGTCATTCAAAATACGTTTTAACAGGGTAACTTTCCACCCCCTCCCCATCCCCATAAAACTTTAATTTAGTTTTCTATTTCATCATGGAAGTACCTTAGGTACCTTAATTATCCAAAGATACAAATAAGATCACTCTTCATTTCAGAAATGTGTGTTTTTAAAAATGGCCGCCACATATATATCTTTGCTTAAGAGCTATAGTGATAAAATTAGTGTCAAAGTGTACATTTCTGCGTCAAGGAATCCAATTAAATAGGTTTCAAGACTAAACAATCCAATAGTTTTCTCATTACCATGACAACAGGGGTGAAATATGCACATTTCATTAGAAAAATACGTTTTAACAGGGTAACATACCCCCTCCCCCTAATACATTTACTTACTTTTCCCTTTGGTATGGAAGTACCTTAGCAGGGCAATAAAAATAAATTATCCAAAAAGACAAATAAGATCACTCTTCATTTCTAAAATATATGCGTTTAAAAATGGCCACCACCATTTGAAGTAATACAACAGAAGCAAAGGTATGGATCTTTGCTTCTATTAAAGCTATAATGGTACAGTTCTTGTCAAAGTGTACATTTTTAGGGTCATTACAATGAGGTTGCAAATCCTAGTCAATCAATCAATCAATCAATCAATGGGAGTGGTGTGATTGGGAGTAACAATCTCCCTGATCTGAACCTGAGTGGTGGCTTGTTATTGGATTTCTGTGCTAGTCATGGACAGACCATAACAAACACCATGTTCGAACATATGCTCATAAGTGTACTTGGTACCAGAGCAGCCTATGGCCTAAGATGATCGATTTTGAAATCGTATCAGCTGACCTGAGGCAGTATGTTCTGGACACTCGGGTGAAGAGATGGGCTGAACTGTCAACCGATCACCATCTGGTGGTGAGGGTGAAGTCTGGACAGACTTGGCAAACCCAAGCGTCTAGCGCGGGTGAACTGGAGACGTTGGGAGGAGGCACCTCCGGCAGGACTTCTCTGGCATCCCTGCATGTGGAAGTTGGGGACGTTGAATGGGAATGGGCAATGTTCAAAGCTTGTATTGCTGCGGCTGTGAGCTGTGGTCAGAAGGTCTTCGAACACCCTGGTGGCCAGGGAAGCTGTCCGACTGAAGGACTCCTATCGGGGTATGTTATCCCGGGGGACTCCAGCAGTTGCAAGGTGCCGACAGGCCTGAAGGTCAGCAGCCAGTTAAGCAACTCCACAGTGGCAAAGCCCCAGGGATTGATGAGATCCATCGATAAATACTAAAGGCTCTGGGTGTTGAGGGGCTTGGTTGAGACATCACTGCGCAAAAAGCATGGAATATGGATGTGTATATTGCCGGAAACTCCCGTTAAACTTTCCAACAAACTCCGGTAAACTCCCGAATTGTACCATCACACCTGTATATTACCGTATATTAACTATATGCCCGCTAAACTTGAGCAAGTGCCCATAATTGGCCGTTAACTCCTCTTTTCACGCTGTGCATCTTTTCGACATTTCGACCCCTCGGGGCCCAGAGAGTGTGTGCCAATTATAGAGGTCTCTCATTGCTCAGTCTTCCTGGGAAGGTGTACACCAAGGTACTAGAAAGGAGGGACCGGCCGATAGTCGAACCTCAGATTCAAGAGGAGTAATGTGGATTCTGTCCTGGCCGTAGAACAACTGACCAGCTCTTCACTCTTTCAGAGATTCTGGAGAGGCCTGGGAGTAGGCATATCCAGTTTACATGTGTTTTGTAGATGCAGGTTGCAGGAATATGGGTTGAGGGATTTGTTGTTGAGGGCCATCCAATCTCTGTACACCCAAAGCGAGAACATTGTCACGTGTGTTGGGCAGTAAGTTGGATTTGTTTCCTGTGGGGGTTTGCTTCCGCCAGGGCTGTGCATTGTCACCTATCCGGACCCATCTGTCCGAGACCTTCAACTCTCAGTGGATTCTTTTTTGGTTGAGTGCACAGTGGCTAGGATCAGGATCAGCATCTCCAAATCTGAGACCAGGAAACCGCTGAATTGTGCATACTGGGCAGGGAACAATACTTTGCCCTAGGTGAAAGAGTTTAAGTCTTATTCACGAGTGAGGGGAGGACAGAGCAGGAGATCAGCCAGATAATTTGAGCAGCAGTAGTGGTATTGCAGTCGCTGTACAGCTCTGTTGTGACAAAAATAGATCTTAGCCAAAAGGCAAAGCTCTCTGTCTACCGAGCAATCTTCGTTTCTACTCTCACCTATGGTCATGAAGTGTGGGTCATGACCGAAAGAATAAGATCGCGGATATACTGTAAGCAGCCAAAATGAGACGGGTTGCCGGCGCCGGCCTCTCTCTTAGAGATAGGGTGAGAAGTTCTTCTTACAACAGGTGTAACTCTCAGGTGATAGCAGTCAGAAAGATAAATATACAGTCAGACAGAAACACAGAGTAAATAGTCATATGAAGAAGTTTATCATTTAATAATTTATATTATTTAATTTATAGTGACTAGACTATGTGACAACCAGGTATAGTCTGGTGACCACCGGAGAGACGGTGGTCACCTCGGTGAGGCCTTTAGGAGGGCCATTCAAGCAGCAAGCGGAGCCCGCAGCACCACCTTCCCGCTCGGGTGGAGTCTGCGGAACCATTGCCCACCACTCCTGAATGAAGTGTCTGGTGCTGGGACTCTGGTGCATGCACAGGTCCTGGGCCTGGTGAGAGCAGGAGTGGACCTGGTGAGACGTAGGAGGGGCCTGGACAGGAGTCAACCCACAGAGCCTAGTCCTTCCATGCGCCAGAAGCGTACCTCCCAGCCTTGGCAGAGTAGTTCTAGAGTAGTTCCAACGGATTGTGTGGCCCTGGTCTTGCCCTAGTGGGACTGATTGAGGGTAGCTACTGGGACGTAAGTCGAGACTTGATCACCCCGACTGGGTCGCCTGAGTGAAGGGTATGAGGCTGGTAGACCCGAAACACAGATGACCTCAGGATACATCACTGAGGATACGTCCCAGGTGCATCCATGCGATGTATTTTTGAGTGGTGTAAACCACTCCTACAACTGGCTTTTGTGTGCAGAAAAAAATGAGCATGGTTGCTATGTTCAAAATAATTTCTGACGTAATTAAATCACACCCGGGTGAACTGGATGACCGTAGCAACCATGGTCATTTTTTCTGCACAAAAAAAGCCAGTTGTGAAATCACATCCGGGTGTGATTTCATTACGTCAGACATTACGTCAGACCACAGCTGATCATGCTATATAAAACCTTACACCACTCAGTTCACACGGGTGTGATTTTTTAGTTATAGTTTAACAGAAGCAAATACAGTATATTGGTTCTGCAGCTGCGGTATTGCTGTGAATGGTGCCGGCCATTTTTGAAATGTATATATTTCAGAAATTTCAGAGTGATCTTACTTGTCTCTTTAGATTGCCCTAAGGTACTTCTATGCCAAAGGGAAAACTAAATTAAAGTTTTAGGGGATGAGTGGGTGGAAAGTTACCCTGTTAAAACGTATTATTTCGAATTAAATTAGCATATTTCACCCCTATTGCCTTGGTAACAAGAAAAGCATTGTTTTTTTTGCCTTGAAACCTATATAATTGGATTACTTGGCCCCAAAATTGTACACTTTGACACCAATATTATTATCATAGCTCTAACGGAAGCAAAGATATGGGCTATGCTGTATTGTTGTATATGGCGGCGGCCATCTTAAAAAATGCATGTATTTCAGAAATGAAGAGTGATGTTATTTGTCTCTTTGGATAATTTCTTTCCTATTGCCCTAAGGTACTTCCATGCCAAAGGGAAAACTAAATAAAAGTTTTAGGGGATGAGGGGTGGAAGTTACCCTGTTAAAACATATTTTTTCGAATGAAATTTGCATATTTTACCCCTGTTGTCATGGTAACGAGAAAATTATTGGGATTTTTTGCCTTGAAACCTATAAAATTGGAATCCTTGACCCCAAAAAATTACACTTTGACACCAATTTTATTATTATAGCTTTAACAGAAGCAAAGATATTGGTTCTGCTGTATATCTGTAATTGGTGGCGGCCATTTTGAAAAACGTGAATATTTCCAAAATGAACGGTGTAGCAACTCGTCTCTTTGGATAAAACTTTTCCTATGACCCTAAGGTACTTCCATACCAAAGAGGACCTCTGTAGCATGACTTGAAGTTAACAGCTTAATTTTCTGCACTAACTCCTCACTATTTGGGGCACTTTTTTTTCTATAAACATTTTTTTTAGTCTAATATTTTGAGATAGGATTTTTTGATTTTCATGAGCTGTATGTATGCCATAATCATCAAGATAAAAACAAAAAAGGTTTTAAATACTTTACTTTTTGCGCAATGAATTGAGAATATATAACTTTTTGAATTATATTACGGGATAATATGAACTTTTGCAGAATGTTCTATTTTTTTGAGAAGGAGCAGTATATTATTGTAATCTGTTGTATCAAATAAACCATTCACCATATCACACTCCACACCCCCTTTGCTGACGACACGTTGCCAGGCTATATTAGCTCAGTGGAAAATACTTCAGCACTTGTGCAGGAGACAACAGGACAGTTACAGAGGAGCACCTGTTTAACACCTTAGAAGCCCGGAACTATTTAATCCATTTCATCCAGGGTGCCCATCACTTTTACCGGCGCACCGGAAGCTGGTGTGCATGTCTGTGTAGCAGCTAACAATAGCCACACCACTCTAGAGTCTATCGACAACAACGGGAGGTAATAATAAATCTAGCGCGACTAGCGACTGGACCGCTGAGCACCGTCTAACACAGGATCTTTTTTCAGAATTAGACGGGATGATTTAGATCGGAAGTTATGATCGTTTTAAGATTTTCGTTTGTCAGCTAAACAGGCAGGGGAGATTTTCGATGACACGTCATCAGATCGGGCAACAAGCGCTCCAAGGCTCTAGAGCGATGCGAACGGTTTTGTTTTCATTAATCTCCGTCTTGTTTATCAATCTGTGTTGGGCACTTGACCGTGACCTTGAACTTGGACGGAGAACCCCGACTTGGACATTCAAGGTTAAGGTTAACTAGCTGTAAATAAAATGGCACATACCTATCCTGTACAACTTCACTACGGGTTGCAGCGTTGCATCAAACAGTCCATGTCCCTGGTCCATCTCCCGCTGTTCCTCTGACCGTGCTAAATATGTTATGGAGGCCATCTCTCCTGATGGCGTGAGATCTCCTCCTGTGGTGCTCTGTGGAAATCACCAACAGAAAATAATGTTTAGTTATCGTTCAGCAACCTGGATGATAGCAGCATTCTGACATATGCTGTGATGTGTCCAAACTGTTCATCATCACAATCTGACATAGATGCTTTACACACACACACACACACACACACACACACACACACACACACACACACACACACACACACACACACACACACACACACACACACACACACACACACACACACACACACACACACACACACACACACACACGATTGTGTTAGACTGCATATTGTTCATTGTTTCTAGTGAATGTACTAGAGCTGCCAACGAATATTCCATATTCGAACGAATTTTCAAATCAAAAAAATAAATGAATAACTGAATATATAAAATTAAGGTTCGAATTAAAAAAAAAATGCTGTGCAAGTTTTCGCGAGACGGTGCCGTGGGTAAGCGTTGTGAGCTTGTAGATTAGTTATATTTGCCACGCAACACGCCGACACCGGCATACATTGAAGAATAAATCAGCTGCCTCGCACTCTTCCTAAACGCAGACTACGCAGGCTGCGTAGGTTCCCCGATTCACAATAGGCCCCCGCCCGCCCTGTGCAAAGTCGGCAATGAGCTACGTCATTTGCGCACGGACGGTGCGCAAACAACGGTGAGCACAGGGCGGGCGGGGCCGTGGTGGCCTTTTACGTTATTTGCGCAGTGAGTGTACGCTGCTCAGAAGGGTGAAATCTTCCGTCAACAGCGTACCTAGTGATCAGAATCGGGGACAGGCCTGGCCTACGCCGAAACTTATTTTGCTTCGGTGTTGTTTCGGACGGACGGGAGAGTATATTTTTAGACAACAACACACAGATCTATCACTCATCAATCTTCAATCATGAAGCGACTTTATCCTTCAGGAAATTATAAAAAGATAAATAAAATGCGTAAGGATGAACTGCGGCGCCGGTCCGGCAGCAGCAGCAATGCAGTGTTCTGTTCTGTGAATTAATACTGCCTCCGAGTCCGTGCCTCGTTTTGATAAGGCTATGGGTGGTAGGATTGCTCATTTAAGAAAAATGTCGGTGAAGTTTTACGGGAGAATGCATGCGTTGTGTTCCAACTCGGTTTTCAGCAGCGCCAATGCGCGGAGAGAGAGAGAGAGTTGCGCCAGCAATGCGATCTTAAATATTATGTCTCAGGTTGTATTGGTGTAAATATAATTATTAAAAAATCCGAATGGCCCCGAATCGGAATCAAAATCCGAATGGGTCGAATTGCTCGAATCCACGTGGGCTTTTAAAACGAATATCCGAATGTAATTTTTGGACAATTCCGGCAGCTCTAGAATGTACGCCATACCTCAAATCCAGGAGGCAGGGTCTTCTTGGCCCCGTCAGTCTCTCCTTTTTCTACACCTGGGTGGTCGTCGATGAATGTAGGAGCTCTGTGTACCTTACATTCCTCTAAAAAGTACTCCTCGGGCTCAGACTGGTCAGAGACTGGAGACACACACACACACACACACACTACTATTTAGTAAGTCACATATGTATGGTCAAAAGCTTATTTAATAGAAATAATGCTATACAGGAAAAGGAAATATTACTGTATGCAACACTGGACACTGAGCTGGTATAAATGCAGTGGTATAGCTTCGACATACATGTTCTACTCTACATTGACCAAACCTACTGCCCAATCATATTATTATATTTGTAATATGTTGTATCAAATCGTTCAAGTAATTTACCATATCACACACAGCTGACAACACGTTGCCAGGCCATATTAGCTCAGTGGGAAAATACTTCAGCACTTGTGCAGGAGAACCGGGTTTGAATCCAAGGTACAACATGACAGTTACAGAGGTGCACCTGTTTAACTAGCTGTAAATTAAACTGTACTTACCTATCCTGTACAACTTTACTACGGGTTGTAGCTTTGCATCAAACAGTCCAAGTCTCTGGTCCATCTCCCACTGTTCCTCTGACCTTGCTAAATATCTTTTGGAGGCCATCTCTCGTGATGGCGTGAGATCTCCTCCTGTGGTGCTCTGTGGACATAGAAAAGATGATTTAGTTATCATTCAGCAGCCTGAATGAAAACACCATCCACCATGCTGTGATGTGTCAAAACTGTCCACCATCTGACATAGACATACGCACACACACACACACACACACACACACACACACACACACACACACACACACACACACACACACACACACACACACACACACACACACACACACACACACACACACACACACACACACACACACACACACACACACACACACACACACACACACACACACACACACACACAGGCCCCGATTCATCAAGCAATTTACGCTCATATTTTGAGCGTACCGAGATTTCTGACCATTTCTACTGGAATTATTTCGGGGGAGGTGGGGGGACTGTGACTTTGTGCGTATTCTACAACCATTCTCAAGTCAAGTAACAGGCTGACCTCAAATAAAATACATAGGCCATGTGCCCAACATTGGTCAGCTCATAAAAAGGTGTAATATATATATACTGTATATATATATATATATATATATATATATATATATATATCCAAAATCGATGTATTGTGCAGCTTGCACTTGCAAAAAAATAGAAGTCCACATTATTGAATGGCAGCGTGTTTGCAAGTCGGCCAATCACTTAGCCACTCCAGCACTCTCCTCCAAAGGTAAGATGATGCCTTTATGTCGCTGGGTACAAATCCTGCTCCATTGTGTTATGGTATTAATTTAAAATAATGTAGGCTACTGTATATTGATCAAACGAATGCTACACACAGAATAGCGACCAGAAACATCATCACATTCGTTTCCGGTTACCATTTATGGAGGTAAAATGGGCGGAGATGTTGTACCACACGGTGAAACCGTGCAAAACACTTGGGAAATAGCGAGTTCCCGTGACTGTGAGGCAAAAATGAGCTACAGCCGCGATACGATCAAATGAAGCCATTACGCCACCTTTGGTGAATGACACTTTTGAGATTGAGCATACAGAATATACACACTCATTTACACACTTTATTTACACCTGGGTGTAAATTTCCTTTGTGAATCTGGCCCATTGTGTGTTAGACTGCATATTATATAAGCCTACATTGTTTCTAGTGAATGTACGCCATAGGTATACCTTAAATACAGGCGGCAGGGTCTTCCGGGCTCGGTCAGTCTCGGTCAGTCTCTCCTTTTCTACACCACGAAACGAAGCTAACGAGAAAGCTCATCGTTTATCAATACCATGTCCCGACCTACTGTTTCGTTTTAAAAAGCGATGTGTGTACGTCGCCTCGGCTAAAAACGTATGCTTCTGCCTGACTTATGATTTGTCGCGGTGGGGGCAGCGGTGGCTCAGAGGCAGAGTGGCTGAATGGTAACTGCAAGGTTGCCAGTTAGAACCCGGGCTCCCCCAGAGTTAGTGTCGAAGTGTCCTTGAGCAAGACACTGAACCCCTAATTGCTCCTGATGTGCTGGTTGGTGCCTTGCATGGTGTCCGCCGCCATCGGTGTATGAATGTGTGTGAATGTAATGCACAATCTATGTAAAGCAAATGCACCATTTACCATGTATGGTCATATGGCGTGTTGCATGCTGACAATAGCTGATGCTGATCTTCAAGCTCACAACGCGTCGCCTACGCAACACGTTCTGAGCATGTAGATTTATTTTATATATACTTTATTTTATATATATTGTCATAGAGGGACAGACAGTAGGCTGACAGGAAATGGGGAGAGAGACGTGGGAGTGACATGCAGTAAAGGCCGTCGGGATCGGGAGTCGAGCCCGCGGCACACTGCCAGACTGGATTACCAGCCAAGGTGCCTGGACCGCTGAGCCACGATCTATATATGCAAGATGTAAGACATTCCGAATAAAAACATAAGCTTTCACAAATAGAAAAGAGACATGGGGCTTCATGTTTACATGGCCCATATGACAAGATAGAAGCAAAGTGGAAACGGATTACTAATTCGGTGGCATTTCACATTGCAAAACGGTGCAGCTAAACATTGTGAGTGTTGCAACTCTGTGTGGGGGTCCCCGGGGGGTCCGCAGAAGTTACAGACCCACAGGAAGGCGGCCAGGGTGCCGGCCCGGTTCCGGCGAGCCGCCCCCGTCCGAAGCGTTCGACAAAAAAATGACAAAGTTACCATGTGGGGTCCCCGGAAGATCCAGACCACCAGCAACGTGCCCAGGGGGCCGGGCCGGGCCGTTTCCGGCGAGCCGTCCCGCGTCCGAAACGGTAGAGAAATGACAGTTACCATGCGGGGGTCCCGGGGGGTCCCCGGAACATCCAGACCCCCAGGAATGCGGCCAGTGGGCTGGCCCGGTTCCGGTGAGCCGCCCCAAGTCCGAAACGGTCGAGAAATGAGAGTTACCGTGTGGGGGTCCCCGGGGTCGCTGGAACATCCAGACCCCCAGGAATGTGCCCAGGGTGCCGGCCTGATTCCGGCGAGCCACCCCCCGTCCGAAACAGTTGAGAAATGACGTGTGGAGGGGCCCGGGTCGGAGTCCCTCTACTGTACCCTCTTTACTGTCAGTGTACTATACTGTACTGTACTGGCACACCCGAAATCACCATAGCCTACAGTTCATTTATGTGCGTGTGTGTGTGTTAGGTTGCGCACAGGTGGTGAAAAACAATCGTGCTGTTTTCGTGCTCAGACGCATTCACCCATCCACAGTACACCACTCAAAAAAAGTGGGACGCAAATTAAAAGTCATTATTCCAATGTAATGCACATGTAATGTTGAAATGAGTCACTAATTTGTGCAGGACGTCATGTTCACCTTATCTTAGTGCTGCATAGGCCTACTGTGCTTATTTTCTTCTTTTTAATAAAAATACATACATTGATTAATATACTTGCATGTTCTCTTCATTGACGTTTTTCAGTTTTGAAGAGTTGTTGGGTTCTTTAATTATGTTGTGCCCCCAGGGGTGGTCCGCGGACCCGCGAGAGGTTTGACTGCCTAAGATGCAATTCCTGCATACGCCACTGATTAGCGCGTTATTAGCGTGATGTTACGTTTTAGTCCACTATAAATGAGTATACTTACTTTAGCAGAGAAACAGCAGCGATCGATGGACGTAGCTTAGCAGAGAGCTAGCACAACAGTAGTTGTGCCTGTGAACCAGTGTTCTATGATGATCACCAATAGCAGCAGCAGGGTTCTCTCTGCAGATGTGCATGGCTCTGGCTCTGTGCAGAATGCAGATATTAGCTTGCAGATATACGACTTCCGGAGGACGATCTCTTCAAAATAAGAGTACCCTCAGTGGTTCCCAAACTGTGGTGCGTGCATGCACCTAGCGGCTTCTAGGGGTTGCGCAACATGAAAAGGCTAATGGTGGTGCTATAGCTTTATTTTAAATATATTAACATATGCCAATATATGGCAAGCATAATTATGTTGCATGCCATAATATTCAGGTTAATATGTGGATAAATATGAAATATATTATATTTCCATGTGGGGGGTGCGTCAGCTAGTTCGGGAGGTAACAGGGGTGCATGCTTATATACTCTAAGGGTGCATGGCCAAAAAGGTTTGAGAGTAAACTGAATCCATTGAAAAACTATTAATTTGCAAATTAAAATTATACATTACGCATTTAAATTATGCTCTATGTTGTAAAACTGATAATTTAATGTATCCATTTAGATACAGTTTTAATGATATTATTATTGTTATTATTTTACAAAGAACATTGTTTAAATGCTTAATAGTTTTAATGTGCAAATTAATAGTTTTACCAATGGATTCAGGCTACTCTAGAGGTTACTCTTATTTTGAAGTTGTCGTCCATCGGAAGTCTTATAATTGCTAGCTTGTATTTGCTGACAGAACACTGCCAGAGTAATCTAGTAAGAGAGTGGCGACACTAGCATTGATTCCCATTGTAACAATGGAATGCGGAAGTGCTCTTTCTATCTCAAAGGGATAGTTCCATAGAGTATATAAAAGGATAGAGACTGAACTGGCGCGAAGCTCCGTCCCCCCAGCTATTCATGTCAGTGGAAGTTGCTCAGTGGCGTTTTGAAGCACCCGGAAGACTGCCGGAAGTACCGTCTCAGAACGTCTACTTCCGCATTTGACCACCACATTTTGGTGGTCAAATGCGGAAGTGCAACCGAGCGCTCAATTTAAAAGCCCAGCTGCACGGGGTTTCCCGGTCATGAATCCACGGGTCCGCCTGTAGTCCCTCCTACCACTAGGGAGGAGAGCTTCAACGTTGAATAGCCTCACTGGCCCCTTGGATAGTTCCAATGTTTGGAACTATAGCCCATAGGCACCCGCTTTGCGGCGAGATCAAAGCGTGTCGCCACTCTCTTCCATTCCACTCGGAACACTGCCATCCACTACCACGTCCGTCGATCCGTACGCTGTGAACAGGAGATACAAACAAACAGAGCAGAGTGACCCGAGATTGTTTTTGCACGACAGTCTGCGTAAAAGGAGTAGCAGACAGACTGGCTCGTTGTGATAACGGGAGGAACGTGTACTAGCTGTACACGGAGTTCAAAGACGGGTTGTTTTGTATGCTAACGCTAATGCTAGGCTAGTTTAAAGCAGGCCTACAGTCTGTCGAGACTAGAATCCTTACCCACTTTGGAGGTGTTAAAGTGTGTTTTCTACCAGAATACATTTCGGGGAAGGTATGTTTTTGTTTTGTTTATATACAATAAGAATGTAACTTGGACTGTTATGTTATATAACATAATATCATGTTGGCCTGGAAGAAAAGGGGAGTTAATCCTGAACAGAACATAATTTATCTTGTGCACAAATCATGACAATCATTTAAATGTATATTTTCTATAAATAAATTATACTTTAGGCCTACCTTTTAAAGAGAGAATATCTTCTATCATAGAGATAATTTCGTTAAGATAGTAATTATATTTTCCACATCATATTAAAAGACAAAAGTGTGTGTGTGTGTGTGTGTGTGTGTTGCAAGAACAAACAGCCGGCAGACATATCCCTGGAACATGACGGCGCAACTGCAGCCTGTTTTACATTTACAGTCCAAACATGTATATAAACATTCCGATTTAAAATATAAAGTACTCGCCACATGTGCCACGGCCCACGGGTGTTAGACATTTGCTGGTACAGCAATAAGCATTGCTGCATCCCGCGTTGTTTAATAAAAAGCATTTTTATCCGAGCGCCCGGCTACTTTTCTCAAACGGGGTTCGTTTGGGAAATACAAAGTTGCACACCGGGAGCGCACTCGCCTATTAGTCTGTATTGGCAGTGCGGTCAGCGTGCCTATATCGAACACACCGAATGCCACACTCCTCCTGACCGATAGGGGCGCCTAGTTGAAAGCCAATGGCAAAAAAACAGCTCAGATAAAAATGCTTTTTATTAAACAATGTGGGATGCAGCAATGCTAATCGCTGTACCAGCACATTTCTAACACCCGTGGCACATGTGGCGATTTGAAATCGGAACGTTTATATACACGTCTGGACTGTAAATGTAGCGATCGCGTAAAACAGGAGGCAGTTGCGCCGCGTCATGTGAACCATGGCTAGGCCAGACATAGCAATTAATACCACAATTATGTGGCACATCATTCTGTGCCCAGCGAGGCAGCCAGCATGCGACATTAAACCATGATCATCATTCTTCACTTTGGAGGAGAGCGCTGGAGAGCTGGCTTAAAACGTAGACTTGCAAACACGCCGATGCCATTCATCGTATATTCATTGTATATAATGAACCCTAGTGGCTGTCTCTCTCTGTCAGACCGTCATGTTAGTGAACCATAGAATAGCATAGGCAAGCTGCGCAATGCATTGATTTTGGCTATATATATATATATATATATATATATAGGCTATATTTTGTGCTGACCAATGTTGGGGACATATCCTACACCTTTTTTTTTAGGTTTTTGACTATTGGCACATTGACTGCCATGGGAATCCATAATAAACATTGTTTCCCTGCCGTGTTTTTGAGTGGTGCCTCCACTCCATAACGGAGCTATGTGATAAAGAACACCCTCTCATATTATATTGCTTAATTATACAACGGGTCGTTTCGAGGAAGCAATCTGATTGGTTGAAACAGCCTTCTAGCCGTGCTTTAACCACAATATTGGAATGGCTAGGCTAGCTAGTTTCTTGGGACATTTGTGGTCGTAGTGGCTACATCTGTCATTACAAAAAATATTATTTTTCAGCGATAATCTTAGTTTTAAGGGTAACTGTTTTATAGTTGCAATATTACACTCGAGGGATGTTCTTTATCATCATTAATGTACGCCTGAGGTGCCGCAAGTGCAAGTTACAAAAGGCATCGCATAAAGACCACCCTCTTGTGTAATATTGCTTAATTCAATCGCTTCATTTCAGACCAGTGTGTGGAGTCCAGACTGCAGGTGAAGATGAACTCTCCAGACTCAGTGAAGGACATCTACATTAAACAGGAGGAACCTGAAGACATCTCTATTAAAGAGGAGGAACCTGAAGACATCTCCATTAAACAGGAGGAACCTGAAGACATCTCCATTAAACAGGAGGAACCTGAAGACATCTCCATTAAACAGGAGGAACCTGAAGACATCTCTATTAAACAGGAGGAACCTGAAGACATCTCTATTAACCAGGAGGAACCTGAAGACATCTCTATTAAAGAGGAGGAACCTGAAGACATCTCTATTCAACAGCAGGAACCTGAAGACATCTCTATTAACCAGGAGGAACCTGAAGACATCTCTATTGATCAAGAGGAACCTGAAGACCTCTCTATTAACCAGGAGGAACCTGAAGACATCTCTATTGAACAGGAGGAACCTGAAGACCACCCAGACCGTGGTATGTATTTTCACTATACGATAATATTGGCAGAAATATCATGACAATGATGCTATCTAACACAGTGGTTCCCAAACCTTTTCATGTCAAGGACCCCCAAATTGACACTAATTGAGCCTGCGGACCCCCATTTGAAAAATATATGCCAGGAACCTCCATAAGTGAAGATTTTGACGGCTCTAGCAGTGATTCTCAACCCGTTTAATTTGCATATTAGTCTACAGACGCCCATTTAATTGCATTTCTATCTCTGGGACCCCCGATTTATATTGTAAAATCAATGTTGATGTAACTCTGATAGTGTACGAATGGAACCAAATGGACCCGTTGGGGTTAATTTGGTTCCATTCGTACACTCTCAGAGTTACAGACCCATAAAGGTCCATTTGGTTCCTAACTATCATTTAGCTGGGTACCTCCTGGAACTCCCTCAAGGACCCCTGGGGGTCCCCAGACTCCACTTTGGGAACCACTGATCTAAGAAACAAGTCCCCAGGACTTTTTTGTGTAATCTTATTGGCCTAAATGTTTTAGTGTACCATACCCTAATCCATCCTTGATACTGAGTGCCAAGCGGGGAGACATTGGATCCTACTATCCTACATTATATACTATAATGTTAACATATTATATTAAGCACTTGTCAAGTAGTCTTTCAAACAGCTATGATTCATTAGCAGTGTTGGGCAATAACA
Organism: Electrona antarctica; assembly: GCF_951216825.1. Classification (NCBI taxonomy): domain Eukaryota; kingdom Metazoa; phylum Chordata; class Actinopteri; order Myctophiformes; family Myctophidae; genus Electrona; species Electrona antarctica. The sequence goes on along the minus strand of NC_136801.1, from coordinate 23,048,212 downwards.
AGGTACTAGTAATTTATTACTGTAATATAATTACCCAGTAACGAGTAGTGAAAGGTATTACTCTGCCAAAACATTAATACCAGTAAGACGCCCTGAGGTCGAGAAGCGACCTCCCCCTAAAGGATGAGCTCGCGTGCACGCATCCGCCTGGGGGACGGCATACTGCTGGGCTGGCGCTTTGGCATGGGGGGGTCAGATCAACATATGGAATGAATTCTGTACTGGCCATATATGGAGCCTGTCTTGAGTGTACAGGGTTTGATGAGATGTTCTGACATATGGAATGTCAGAACAGGTCAGCGCCATATATGGAGATCTAAGGGTGGCAGCAGGGGCAGTGTCTTGTGTGTACAGGGTTTGATGAGAAAATAGCATATATTACGCATTTTTGTTTGCCTACCGTTTGAAAGCATTTAGTTTAAAAGGAGAGATTTTTTCGCTGGTGGTTGGGTGTGGACATTTTTGGTATAGAGGGTATGCGCATGCTTAAAGTGAATGGCACATCGAGTGGCAAATCAAGTGGCAAAGCAACATGCAAAGTGAGTTTAACGTTGTTTAATGCAATCAGATATGACTTTTCTGTGTGGATGTATGGGCTGTCAAGGTTTGATGATGTCACGCGCATACCCTCTATTGCAGCTGAAATGGCTTGGAATAGCATCCTGAGAGGATGAAAATGAATGATCTGAGTGGTTGTTTAGGCTTCAGTGGGTATAAAGAGGTCTTAAATTTATATAATGCATTTAATTTTAAATTAATGGTGGAGCCCCTTTAAGATATGGTTGCAAAAAGCCATTTCAGCTGGTGGTTAACAACATTGCAATAAGTTTATTTTCTAACATATATTTCAGTGTATGGCACGTCACTTGAAAGCTTTAATAAAAACCATGACATTGAAGTACATTCATTCTTTCTCTGCAAAGTACGTATAAATTCGTACCCCCAGCTATGGGACGTTATCTGCTACCGTTTACTCCATATATGAAGCGGTTGAGCCCAAAACCAATTTTTAACATTGGTCCGGTTGCTATTCAACGCCTCCGTCACCACCAGCTATGGGATCTTTGCATCCACTCTCCATTTACCTGCCTCGGTTAAAAGCAGGATTTTCAAAGCCCCGTAACTCTGCTTCTACATTCGCTGTCCATGGTAATCCTGATTTATCCGATGTTCGGATGTCATTTGTGACTTTGTCTCGCATCGCTCTCAACATGTAAACGTTTCTGGCGAAAGGTAAACGGCATGAGCTAATGATAGCCGATGGTTACAATGGTGCCTGCTCAACAGGCTGTGAACATGATGGAAAATCACTCGATCGGCTGGCAAATGTTAGTTACACTTTTCTGCCACCTAGCTGGCAATACAAGAGTTAAGTACTTGCTTGGCCTACTGCAGCGTGCACTGGGGCACGTCCAGTTAGTCCGACATACGTGGCCGGTTAAGACTCTCCTGTGGCTTCCGCGTGCAGTTATGGTTAGTTAGGGGTAGGGTTTGTAATGGGTCATTCCAGAATGGGAGGACATTGGGCTTCAGACTTTTTGAAAACAATACTGTATCTTTTAGCATTTTCCGTTATGTACACATGAATACTAGGTAATAAACTATCTAATGCTTGGAATTTATTTTATTTGTTTGCTATACTTGGCGCAAGGCTGTTACCAACACCCAGGAACCTGAAAATGTACCATCATTTAAATACTTAAGTATATAATTCCTTTATCATTAGGTGAAGAAAGTAATATTCTCTCTAAATACTATTTGATTTCAGATGAGTTTATTTAAATTCATTTTAGCAGCTTTTTCAAAATGTATTGTATTAATTAACTTTTCAATAATGCCATGTTACACTTTACAAACTTCAATATTTATTTGCAAATATTTGCTCTAAAACTTCATGCATATCATTACTTAAGGACAATAGGTCGAACACATATGGTAACAGGGTTGAATAGCTACATTATTTTTCATTATTATTAAGTGCTGAATGTTCCCACCAGCTCTTGTGTTGATTCACATTCGTTTTTCAAAGTAATCCTTGGGGTTTCTTCAGAATTATTATTATTATTATTTTTTTTTTATTCAGCGGCCCACTGTAGTAGGAGACACATTTAGTAGCATTGTAACGGCTGCTGGGTAGATAGGTGTTGTCTTTGCATTGGTAAATACATGCATTGCTTCCTTGTGGTGTAGAAAGTATCAATGATTTAAATCTGGTTATGCTTTTTAGCAGTGAAGCTAAGATTTGCATGTGTCACTGTCACACCCCTGCCTTGGGTGAGGGTAGTGTGCCAACCTCTTAGCACAACCCGACTCATTCAAATGATAGCAAAGCACGCAGTTGGCAGATTTCAGCATAATTTATTCGTTGTAGATTGGCTATTTTCAGCATGCAACCAAGTGTAAAATGACTTATACTGGATATCTTGTCCACTAGTCCCTTCCTAACATTTGAGTCTAGTTTTTATTTGTTGACAAAATTGTCAATATATTTAGTCTTAGTTTTAGTCATCACAACTTAGTTTTCATTTAGTTTCCATTTAGTTTTCGTCAGTGAATAAAGGTAGTCGACGAACATTTTTCGTCTTAGTTTTAGTCGACGAAATCAACACTGCTGGACACGATAGAGACGGCAGCAAATGTTTCCGTGGACTTGGTTCAATTGGAGGATTGCAGTGCTGGTGGCATTGTGCAAAGTTTGCTGTCTGCATTTAGAAAAGTTAAATTTCAATGAGGAATTCCTGACCAAGTGCCTTGTTGGTGTGACATGTGATGGCGTGTCGGTCATGTTTGGGCGCAAAAGTGGGGTCGTGGCACGGCGGAATTATTTCCCAACATCATAGGATGGCATTGCTGCGCACACCGACTAGAGCTCACTGTTACTGTTTAAGTGCCAGGGACGTTAAGACGAGCTGAATCTAATTATGCACTGATTGCCAGGGACGATAAGACAAGTTGTCTTGTCCATATTTTGAAAATTCCTCTAATCTGTTGTGCATGTGATGACATGCACATGACATGCACAATATAATTACATTTTCTTTCTTTTATTTATAATGGTCTTCGGTGGCACCCAGGACCAAAACTGGTGTCCACCAGGTGGCACTGTATTAATAAGCAATTGATTGCACCTTTAGTTTGAGGAAAAAATGGCCATCTTTGACCCTGAGAGAAATACAGTGTTTGAGACATACGTGTGGTTGGGGGGCAGAGGGAGGGGGGGGGGGGGGGGGTGTTACCAACACCCAGGAACCTGAAAATGTACCATCATTTAAATACTTAAGTATATAATTCCTTTATCATTAGGTGAAGAAAGTAATATTCTCTCTAAATACTATTTGATTTCAGATGAGTTTATTTAAATTCATTTTAGCAGCTTTTTCAAAATGTATTGTATTAATTAACTTTTCAATAATGCCATGTTACACTTTACAAACTTCAATATTTATTTGCAAATATTTGCTCTAAAACTTCATGCATATCATTACTTAAGGACAATAGGTCGAACACATATGGTAACAGGGTTGAATAGCTACATTATTTTTCATTATTATTAAGTGCTGAATGTTCCCACCAGCTCTTGTGTTGATTCACATTCGTTTTTCAAAGTAATCCTTGGGGTTTCTTCAGAATTATTATTATTATTTATTTTTTTTTATTCAGCGGCCCACTGTAGTAGGAGACACATTTAGTAGCATTGTAACGGCTGCTGGGTAGATAGGTGTTGTCTTTGCATTGGTAAATACATGCATTGCTTCCTTGTGGTGTAGAAAGTATCAATGATTTAAATCTGGTTATGCTTTTTAGCAGTGAAGCTAAGATTTGCATGTGTCACTGTCACACCCCTGCCTTGGGTGAGGGTAGTGTGCCAACCTCTTAGCACAACCCGACTCATTCAAATGATAGCAAAGCACGCAGTTGGCAGATTTCAGCATAATTTATTCGTTGTAGATTGGCTATTTTCAGCATGCAACCAAGTGTAAAATGACTTATACTGGATATCTTGTCCACTAGTCCCTTCCTAACATTTGAGTCTAGTTTTTATTTGTTGACAAAATTGTCAATATATTTAGTCTTAGTTTTAGTCATCACAACTTAGTTTTCATTTAGTTTCCATTTAGTTTTCGTCAGTGAATAAAGGTAGTCGACGAACATTTTTCGTCTTAGTTTTAGTCGACGAAATCAACACTGCTGGACACGATAGAGACGGCAGCAAATGTTTCCGTGGACTTGGTTCAATTGGAGGATTGCAGTGCTGGTGGCATTGTGCAAAGTTTGCTGTCTGCATTTAGAAAAGTTAAATTTCAATGAGGAATTCCTGACCAAGTGCCTTGTTGGTGTGACATGTGATGGCGTGTCGGTCATGTTTGGGCGCAAAAGTGGGGTCGTGGCACGGCGGAATTATTTCCCAACATCATAGGATGGCATTGCTGCGCACACCGACTAGAGCTCACTGTTACTGTTTAAGTGCCAGGGACGTTAAGACGAGCTGAATCTAATTATGCACTGATTGCCAGGGACGATAAGACAAGTTGTCTTGTCCATATTTTGAAAATTCCTCTAATCTGTTGTGCATGTGATGACATGCACATGACATGCACAATATAATTACATTTTCTTTCTTTTATTTATAATGGTCTTCGGTGGCACCCAGGACCAAAACTGGTGTCCACCAGGTGGCACTGTATTAATAAGCAATTGATTGCACCTTTAGTTTGAGGAAAAAATGGCCATCTTTGACCCTGAGAGAAATACAGTGTTTGAGACATACGTGTGGTTGGGGGGCAGAGGGAGGGGGGGGGGGGGGGGGGGGGGGGGGACAGAGAAAAGCTGCCTGTTTATAATCACCGTCATGGTGCGTGCTTTTGGATATAACCTTTCTTCAGAACTGGCATTTATCTGTGTGGTTGCAGGAAAACTAATCTATATTTGTGGTAAGTCTTATGCCTTTTTGTTCTGTAGTAATCGAACAATCTATTCTGAGCTCATTTTTTATCACAGCAACCAGAAACTTTGACAAATCGGCACCGCCTAATTAAAAACTAATTACGTCAATAACGTCAACGGGAGGTCTGGATAATTAAAATAATTACGTCAAATTATGTCAATAGTTAATTGATAACATTATATTAATCGGGCCTCTCATTCGAGTGGTAGCTCGTGTAACACAGTGGGGAATAGCTATTGATTCATTGATTGAATACTTTATTGGCAGAAATCGGTACAGGGTACAGTCAGTCAAACACATGTCCAAAAGGATCACTGAAAAAAGTCCTTGCAGTCTTGTTTCCATTCAGGTCCTGGGTAATCAATTCATAATCATGACATGACGAATAATTCAAATCATCATAAAGGTAAAAACGGGCTTATAAGGAGGTGGGGTAGTCACTAGACAAATGGTAAATGGTAAATGGTGCATTTATATAGCGCCTTTATCCAAGGCGCTTTACATAGATTGTGCATTACATTCACCCATACCTTGCATGGCAGAAGCCATGCAAGGTACCAACCAGCACATCGGGAGCAATTTGGGGTTCAGTGTCTTGCCCAAGGACACTTCGACATGTAGACAGGAGGAGCCGGGATTCGAACCGCCGACCCATGGATCATTGGGCGACCTGCTCTACCTCCTGAGCCGCAGTCGTCCCATAGACATAGGGGGGGCGGGGGGCAATTGTTCTTTTTTATAAATACCGTAGAATACCGAGGTATAGGTTATCAATACCTGCACTGTACCGTACTGTAAAATCTAATACCGTAGCATGCCTAGTTAGGATACAATCAAAGTTAATGCCAAAGCGTGTACAGAGACTGCACTTTAACCTCCCTGAAAATAGCCCGATGAGCAGAAACAATGTTAATGTCCTGCTTTTGTAGTTCAAGTGATAATTCTCTTAGTTCTTGCAAAGCGTCCCACATCAGACCAAGGTTATTGACAAAACCATGGGAGGAGAAACGCAAGGCCAGTCCTGCATTCGTCTGGCGGGATGCGCCGTCTCTTTTATCACTTGCAGCTGCAGAGGTGAAGTGCTGATATAAAGCAGGATAGGCTTTTCCAGACTACATCAACGGTTCGAAAGCTGGAGGCCACCCACCACGTATCTAGAATACGACCAATTCTACACAGCTGGACATCAAGAGCGTCTGCACATTCTTTCAATTCCATGCGACTTTTTCCTGATGTGCTGTACACTGCATAGAGGCTGTCAAGAAATGATTTGAAATGATTAATCGCTCCAATCTCTTTGACGACATCATTAACCCCTTGACGGCCATGTATAATATCAATAAAATGAAGCTTATGCCAGTTATTGAATGCCAATAGAAAAATGTGTGATATGACCACAATGTTATGAAATGTCTAATTTTAAAGTCTCTACTCTACAAAGAAAAAATAATTATGTTTCTAGAATGTACCGTTGATTTCTTTTTAACTTACTCCCAATAGTAGCGGAGGCCCTACAGGCAGAATTTCGATGGAATCGTGCACTTTACGATAAATGTATGACATTTGGGAACACAGTTAGAGCATGCCATAAGTAACATTTTTGGCTATAGGGCCATCGCAGATTTGTCCCGTGGTGACCATGTTATTCTACAAATGCAGGTTCTAGACCACCTAGGATCTTGATTCTGGTGACTAATCCGACATTTTCAAGGATGAGGAATACAGTGGTACTGTTTTGGTTTGTCCTGTGACCATGGAAGCCATTGTTCAAAATGGCCGCCACCCACTGTTATTTTACAATAATTCCAGTTCTAGACCACCTAGGATCTTGATTCTGGTGGCTAATCATACATTTTCGACTATCTAACATGTTGTAAATAGTACCACTGTATTCCTTATCCTTGAAAATGTATGATTAGTCACCAGAATAAAGATCCTAACAGCAGGTTGGCAGCCATTTTGAAAAACGGCTGCAATGGTCACAGGACAAATCTAAATGGTACCAGTGTATTCCTCATCCTTGAAAATGTATGATTAGCCACCAGAATCAAGATCCTAGGTGGTCTAAAACTGGAGTTATTGTAAAATAACAGTGGGTGGTGGCCATTTTGAAAAATGGCTGCAATGGTCACAGGACAAACCTAAACAGTACCACTGTATTCCTCATCCTTGAAAATGTGGGATTAGTCGCCAGAATCAAGATCCAAGATGGTCTAGAACCGGCATTTGTAGAATAACGGCCATTTGGCGGCCATTTTCCAAATGCCATGGTCACCACGGGACAAATCTGCGATTTAGCCAAAATTTTTCCTCATGGCATGCTCTAACTGTGCCAAATTTCATACATTTATCATAAAGTGCACGATTTTTTCCTGTAGGGCATCCGCTATAGCACAGAGATACAGTAAAACATTAGGCTGGAAGGATAACACAAAAACACATTCTCTCTCTCTCTCTCTTTCTCAATCTCTCTCAGGAGGGTTGCCCCGGTCTCCCCAGACTGAGCTCTTCTCCTGTTCCGCGTGTCCATCTTCCTTCACGTCTCAGGGCTACCTCAATAAACACTTCAAGAGGAGCCACAACGACGTCTATTGCCAAACACTGAGGAGTGAACACATCACCTCAGCAGCAGCCTGTCAGCCAACCAATGGCTCTGTAACCAGGCAGAAATCAGGAGGCACAGCCCACCAGCTTGTCCCCACTGGAGAAAAACCTTTCCAGTGTAGTCAATGTGACAGGTGTTTCAGTCGGCCACACCACCTGAAACAACACCAGCTATTCTCCCACACCGGAGAAAAAGCTTTCAAGTGTAGTCACTGTGACAAGTGTTTCAGTCGGTCAGATCACCTGGAGGCACACCAGCTTGTCCACACTGGAAAAAAACCTTTCCAGTGTAGTCACTGTGACAAGTGTTTCAGTCGGTCAGGTCACCTGGAGGCACACCAGCTTGTCCACACTGGAGAAAAACCTTTCCAGTGTACTCGCTGTGACCAGAGTTTCAATCAGTCACAAAACCTGAAGAAACACCAGTTGGTCCACACTGGAGATAAACCTTTCAAGTGTACTCACTGTGACAAGACATTTAGTCTGTTAGGCTCCTTGAACAGACACCGGCTTGTCCACACTGCAGAACAACCTTTCCAGTGTACTTACTGTGGAAAGAGATTTAATCTGTCAAGCTCCCTGAAAAGACACCAGCTTGTCCACGCTGGAGAAAAAACATTCCAGTGTACTCACTGTGGCAAGAGATTTTGTCTGTTAAATGACCTGAACATACACCAGCTTGTCCACACTGAAGACAAACGTTTCCAGTGTAGTCACTGTGACAAGGGTTTCAATTTGTCAGGTCACCTGAAGAGACACCAGCGTATCCACACTGGAGAAAAACCTTTTAGATGTAAACATTGTGACAAGAGTTTCACACAGTTACAAAATCTGAATTCACACCAGCATATCCACACTGGAGAAAAACCTTTCCAGTGTACTCAATGTGACAAGAGATTTCGTCTGTCAAGCTCCCTGAACAGACACCAGCTTGTCCACACCAATGTTGTAATAGTTGACTAAAACTAACTTAAAAACTAAAAGAATTTAAAAAAACATTTCAGTTAACTGAAACTAAATAAAAACGATAACTAAACTGAAACTGTAGTGTGTTCACAAAACTAACTCTTTATTATTATTATTATTATTATTATTTACATTTTTATCCCATAAATTGTCTATGCAATACTGGGCACTACGCTCCCTCTGCCAACCTGGGGAGAGCAACGGATTTACCTCATGCTTCCTTCCAAGCTGCTTATTTTCCCATGACGCAGAACGTGGAAGGAATACGTTATTCCAACAAGTTCCTTTCCCCTCCACCAGGTGCCCCGGCTGGCCAGTGGGAGACTAGTTTAGAGACCAGGATTACTGCATGTTTTGTTTTTGCAAGGGTACCAACCCTACGGGACATGGGTAGAACATGCAAACTCTACACAGAAAGATCCTTTTGCCAACCCCACCTAGGGAATGGACACTGACGGGAGGAGAGAACACGTCCACAGCGGGAATCAAACCCAGGACCTTCTAGCTGTGAGGCAACAGCGCTACCGACTGCGCCACCGTGCCCCATAGATTTACACATAGATTTACATTTTTAGGAACGCAGTGTTGACAATCATGTTGTTTTTCTGTTCATAGAGATCCTGCACATGGTGGTGTGTAAGGAGGAGGTTTGTCCTGAACAGGAGAGGAGTCTCAGTCTGCTCCAGGAGGAACCAGAGCCTCCACACATTAAACATGAACAAGATGAGCTACTTCAAAGACCAGTGGAGCCTGTTGGGTCAATGTTGACATTACCAGCAGTGAAAGACATCTCTCCACACTGCTCTGAAGTTAAAGTTGAACTTGAATCTGACACTGAAGTCACTGAAGACAGTGGTAACTTAGAGGAGACAAGTGCAGGTGTCCACACTGGAGAAAAAACATTCCAGTGTAAACTGTGTACCAGGAGTTTCAGCCGTTCAAGTTGTCTCAAGAGACACCAGATTGTCCACACCGGAGAAAAACCTTTCCGCTGTAAACATTGTGACATGAGTTTTAGTAGGACGTATGACCTTAAGATACATCGGCGTAGTCACACTGGAGTAAAACCTTTCCAGTGTAAACATTGTGACAAGAGTTTTAGCAGGTCACATGACCTGAAGAGACATCAGCGTTGCCACACTGGAGAAACTGGAGAAAAGCCGTTCCACTGTAAACATTGTGACAAGAGTTTTGATCATTTGTCTCACCTGAAGGCACATGAACGTGTCCACACTGGGGAAAAACCTTTCAACTGTAAACATTGTGACAAGAGTTTCAGTCGGTCAAATGACCTGAAGAGACACCGGCATGCCCACACTGGAGAAAAACCTTTCCACTGTAAACATTGTGGCAAGGGTTTTGCTAGGTCAACTATTCTGACAAGACACCAGTGTGGAAAAACTTTACCAGTGTAAACATTTACTGTGTCTCAATTCAGGTTTCACCCTTCAAAGTGCAGACCCCTAGGTAGGTATCCCAAACCCTAACCTCAGTCTTAACCTGCCACGTAGGTCGCTAACCCTAACCTCAGTCTTAACCAGCCACGTACGTATGTCGGACTAACAGGAGGTCTGACTTATGGGCAGTCCCCTTGTATGGGCTAGTATTACCGGGGATGACATGTTACCAGTGCTACCGTCTACGGTTTGATCCGGGTTTCCCGGGTGCAGCACACGTAATTTCCCGCCCGGGAAATGTCTTCATGACCCGTCGTCCCGGAGGTTTTTCTTTCTTGTTAAAAATTACACTAAAGGAGTTTGCACACACTGCACGTTTTTCCCCCTGATCTGTGAGTGTCAAATATCCAATCTGAACCTTTCCATCATTTTGATATTTATATGGATTACACTCTGGAACAGTGCAGCGGCCGGGACTGAGAGAAAAACAGATGCAAGAGAGGGGGGACCGGTCCTCTGCCGTCAGCCCGCTGATCTCTCTCCACTCACTCCCTCACTCACTCGTGCGCGCACACCACACACACCACACACACACACACACACACACACACGGACTGACAGCCCCAATAATACGCTATTATGTCCATATAGTTTAGATTAGATAATCTATCCCCTTAAATGTATAACTTGCCTGGTATTCCTTGCATGCCAGCAACTAAAACCTGTGTAGCCGTTGAAACAACGGCTTTGTAGTTTGCATTGATGAGAGACATCTTTCATCAAATGCAGCTCCAATCAATTTATTAAACGAGTCGACCAATTCATGCTCCGATGTGCAGTGTTGGGTCTGGAATATGGAATATATATATATATATGCTATTTAATGCCATATACGGGCAAACTCCGTCTTTTAAAGTGAACGCGTATGTTTCCCAGTGGTAGAGAGAGTTAAGTGTCACTTTTTTCTGAATAGCGTAGGCCTATATACATTATTGATATTTAATTTAATTTAATTTGATATGTTCATATTTCGTTCAAATAAAACGTTTTAAACAATAAAATATCACTTCTATTGAAAATATGAAGTATCTACATACATATACATGCATTTTAGTGGGCACTCTTTTTCTTTTCGTTTTTTTTTTACTGGAATTCCCGGGAAAAGGTCGGCAAATTCCCGGCATTTAAAATGAGCCAAATCCGGGAAAAATATTAAACCCTACTACGGACCATACTAGTCACCGTCACACAAACTTAACTCTTCAAACCCTACACATGCATGTATATGTGAAATACAACACAAACGTTAGCTCGTAGGCTAATTGCGAATGCAAGAAGCTGGAGGCTTCAGTAGCTAGCATATACTCGCTGGGGATTTTGAAGGCTGCAGAGTTTTCTTTCCACAGCTCTACCATTTTCTCCTCCAGCCAGGGAATCTCTTTGTGGTTTTCTTCTTTCTCTTCTGCGGCTCCATGCTTGCTCCAGTCCTTGTTGCTTCGTGCGTGTATGTGTACTGTATCCGGATGAGTTTGTTACTTCCTGTTTATGTTCAGGAGAGGGCCTCTATTGGTTGTTAACAATAGATCACCGAAGTCTGGCGTCAATATCGGTAGAGGGCGCATTTCCACGGGTTCATGTACTTTTTATTTGCATTGTAATCCCCATAGGGGGGATTTTAGATTGCATCATATAAGAACTGTTTGAAAAATAAACAAATCATCCAGGCCGCTTCACTCATATAGATATGAAGAATCAACTGACTGAGAGAAAAATTCAGCTTCTGAATTAAGTTACATTTTCGCTATTTTCATATATGAGTGACTGACTGTCGCAAACGATACAGAGACACCTCCCTGACAATAACACAGAGACAGCTTGTTTTTTTTTGGACCACAATGCTTATAGTAGACGATATTAAGATCACCCCATGTTCTTCACCCCAAATTACTATTATTCCAGGGGAATCGAGGGCATGAGCGAGTGACGTCAGGACATCGACGCTCTAGCCTCTATTTTTAATACTCATTCAGACTGCCCCGATTTGCTTTTATTGTGACTTGACTGTGACTATGAAATTGTTTGAAATCGTTAGAAAAGTCAGCAGGTGTAAGCCCTGCTTAGCTAATTCCCAAATCAGAGCTAACTGATTGATTGATTGATTGGAGTTGCAGTATACCATTAAGGCTAATGATTTTTGTAACCCATTTTTCACCCCTGTGTCAATTATCTAATGTGATCCTGGGCTCTACACACCCTCCGCCAACCTAGTCCCCTTATATAGGGGACATGGGGAGAGCAACGGACTTGAACTCATGCTTCCTTCATGCCTGAGTGTCCAAGTTGCTCCTTTACACCTGACAGGGGGGAGTTTCCCTGGTTGGACGTAGCGCGTGGAAGGAACACGTTATTCCAACCAGTTCCTTTCCCCTCCATCAGGCGCCCCGGCTGGCCAGGGGGAGGCAGTTTAGAGACCAGGATTACTGCATGTTTTTTGTGAGGGTACCTACCCTAGGGGACACGGGGAGAACATGCAAACTCCACACAGAAAGGCCCTTTCGCCAACCCCGCCTCGGGTATGGGCACTGATGACGCAGAGGAGGAAACACGCCGCCAGCACCCACAGCGTCCCGAGCGGGAATCGAACCCAGGACATTCTAGCTGTGAGGCGACAGCACTACCAACCGTGCCCCCCCAAAAAAACAAAAACAAAACAAAACAGATTTTTATGATTAAAAATAAAACTTTGGAACCTGGTAGTCAGTCTTAGTAGGTAGCTATGCACATGGAAGATGGGACACTACAAAATAGATTTACATTTAAGGAATCTAGTGTTGACTATCATGTTATGTTTCTGCTCCTAGCTATCCTGCACATGGTTGTGTGTAAAAAGGAGGTTTCTCCTGAACAGGAGAGAAGTCCCAGTCTGCTCCAGGAGGAACCAGAGCCTCCACACATTAAAGAGGAAGACGAGGAGCAATTTCAAACATCAGAGGAGCCTGGTAGGTCAAAGTTGACATTATTAGCAATTAAAACTGAAGTTGATGAAGACATCTCTCCACACTGCTCTGAAGTTGAAGTTGAACTTGAATCCGACACTGAAGTCACTGAAGATGATGGGGAGACAAGTGCAGGTGTCCACACTGGAGAAAAACCATTCCAGTGTAAACATTGTGAAAAGAGTTTCATTCGGCCGGATCACCTGAAATCACACCAGCTTGTCCACACTGGAGAAAAACCTTTCCACTGTAAACATTGTGACAAGAGTTTCAGACAGTCGGGTTACCTAAAAACACACCAGCGTATGCACACCGGAGAAAAGCCTTTCCACTGTAAACTGTGTAACAAGAGTTTTAGTCAGTCAGGTCAGCTGCAGACACACCAGCGTATCCACACAGGAGAAAAACCTTTTAACTGTAAACATTGCGACAAGAGCTTCAATCAGTCAAGTCTTCTGAAGACACACAACCGTATCCACACTGGAGAAAAACCTTTCCACTGTCAACATTGTGAAAGGAGTTTCAGTCAGTCAGGTTCTCTAAAGGCACACCAGCGTATCCACACTGGAGAAAAACCTTTCCACTGTGAACAGTGTGACAAGAGTTTCAGTGAGTCAAGGTCTCTGAAAATACACCAGTGCATTCACACCAAGGGAAAACACAACGTTCCACTATAAATTAGCTCACTGCGAGGATCAAATTAAACATCTGTATGTTGGTAGGGAGGTGAATAGAAAAGCAGAACAATTATGGATATTCATACTGCTCCTTTCAACTCTCTCATTTAGCAAGGACATTTTTCTTCTTTCCTCAGTTTGTTTTGAGTGATAACGACAACCATTTATGTGTATATGTATTTATATCCGTCTATTTATTTTTGAGGGTCCAGCTTTGAGGGTTTCTGTAAACGCAAACATTGAAGACAAGTGTGTAAACACAAACGTGTAAACACAAACATTTAAAGGACCACTTCACCACTTTTCAACATCTCTTCATATAATTGGTCCTCACTAATGTTCACGATAAAACACCACCATTTTGTCCTACTCAGTCTGTGTCTCATAGGAGGGCTTTGGGCAGTTCGGAAAGCCGTCCACCAGTGACATCATCATTAGGCAGATTTTCTTTTAAACAAGATTTGTTTTAAAATATATTTAGATTTGTATTATCGTGAGAACGATGGCTTCAACTTTTGCATTGCAACTTTTCAGGAAAAGAAAGCCTGCCGTTTCTATTAGCTTGGATTCACCATCGATGATGTCACTGGTGGACGGGTTTCTGAACTGCCCACAGCCTTCCTATGAGACAGACTGAGTAGGAAAAAATGGTGGTATTTTATCATGAACATTAGTTAGGACCAATTATAGGAAGAGAAGTTGAAAAGTGGTGAAGTGGTCCTTTAAGACACAAGTGTGGACCCAAATTGTGATTGGCCATTATGAGATGATGTATGATGACATATGATAAGAGCGCCCCTCACTTCACACGGGTGTGATTTTTATATAGCAGAGGATTATATCCAGGGTCAGACGATAAGGATTGCCCGCTTGTCCAGGGAATGTTAGAAAAACTCTCTGCTTATTCGTATAGCCTACGCAGGGCTTTAGATTGCCACCAAAATTAGTGTGCAAGTTAACATTCCACTGATTGAATTTGTGCAAGTTCACGGTTATTAACTAATTTACTGCCGCAGATGTCTTAGACATCCTATTTCCCAATGGCGCCGATGTCGTCTTTGACGTCTTTTGTGTTTTTTATTGATTCAGTATAGCCGCTCTTATATCTACCGTATAGTACGTAGCTTCCGCGATGCTAGGCAACGCTAGCTTCCGCTGTGGTCCGTCAATTCATTTTTTTCCCTGCCGTCCATTTCCATTATAAGCACGATCTTTGGCCGCATTGTCCTCGGAAATTGAGGCTCAGATTGAGGTGATTGAACAGAATGTCGATGTTAGGGGCTCATTAAAAATGACACCTGTGTGAACTGAGTGTTGCAACAAGTACTGTAGTACACATACTACTCATACTGTGCTGTACTGTAGTAGTACTGTACCGTACACAAACGTAGTCATACAGATCGGTGACATGGCTTGGCCCAAGAAGAACTGGGAGAAGAAGATGCTGGCGAGGCAATGACGAGTGCCGGGCAGCCCAACATGACACTCAGCAGAAGGAGGGATTCCGCAAGAATAGACAGAATTGACAACATCCTGATGAAGTTGATGTTGCTGCCATATCATTGTAATTCCGCAAGAATAGACAGAATTGACAACATCCTGATGAAGTTGATGTTGCTGCCATATCATTGTAATTCCGCAAGAATAGACAGAATTGACAACATCCTGATGAAGTTGATGTTGCTGCCAGATCATTGTAATTCCGCAAGAATAGACAGAATTGACAACATCCTGATGAAGTTGATGTTGCTGCCATATCATTGTAATTCCGCAAGAATAGACAGAATTGACAACATCCTGATGAAGTTGATGTTGCTGCCATATCATTGTAATTCCGCAAGAATAGACAGAATTGACAACATCCTGATGAAGTTGATGTTGCTGCCAGATCATTGTAATTCCGCAAGAATAGACAGAATTGACAACATCCTGATGAAGTTGATGTTGATGTTGCTGCCATCTCATTGTAATTCCGCAAGAATAGACAGAATTGACAACATCCTGATGAAGTTGATGTTGCTGCCATATCATTGTAATTCCTCAAGAATAGACAGAATTGACAACATCCTGATGAAGTTGATGTTGCTGCCAGATCATTGTAATTCCGCAAGAATAGACAGAATTGACAACATCCTGATGAAGTTGATGTTGATGTTGCTGCCATCTCATTGTAAAACTGTTACTGTGCTATTTAGTGTGGTACGAGGTGTATTTCCGTAGGAATTTCTTTGCTAAAATAGATTTTTGCTGTTTTGGCTTTCATAGGGACCAAACTGTCAGAAGATGATGGGGTTCAAATTTTCCCAATCCCCACCCCATATCTGGGGGGTCATATATATTTGGGACCTCCCATAATAGTACGCCAGACAATTAATGTCCAATTTTAGGGTTGTTTTATAGGTTTTAAAATATTCTGAGTTGATTTCTTACACTTTGAAAGTAGCCAGAATAATCTTTTTCTGACTTTTGGTTGGGGTCTTTCTTCACCCGGGACGCCCAGACTCATCTCAGTACTCATTACATTCCTCGCTCTGCTCCTGTTCCAGAACCATGTCAAATTAGATAATAATTGAAGCATTAAAAGTTTTTGTAGCTGGCCACTGATTACAAAAATGAGTAGTAGCTAATACCAGGGGTCTTCCACAGGGGTCCGGGACTAGTTTTGCCCCTAATCTTGCACCCATTTATGTGATTTGCAAGTATTTTGAATATTATTAGAAATATTGTGTATGTTTATATGTACTTGCAAGTTGCGTTTATGTATTGTACTTTGATAGTTTATTAGTATTCTACCATTATGGTTGACAGGTGTTACTGCAGGGAATGAAGGTATTGCAACTTCTCACTTTGGGCATGCAGAACGTGTCCATTTATTTCACACACTGAACTCACACTAACAATACACACACACCCTCTTAAAGAGCCCATGGTCAATTATACCTGCAATACATTATTTGTAGGATCTATTCATCTTCTTCATCATCATCTTGAAGGAACATCATCATCAAGGCAGGTTATTGTTTGAGCATCTGCACCGTCCCTTGCAACCTGCTTTGCAACCACATTTGATGAGCTCAAGTACTGCCTTTGGAGCAGGGAGGGCAAGACACCTGACTGGAACATACCCTCCACTCTCTGAATTCCATCCACTAGACCTGTACGTGCCCGTCGGCCACCTGCCTACTTGAGAACGATGCAACTTTGGAACCTAATAATTCCTGTTGTCAACTTCAACATAGTTGACAACAGCACCTGTTTTAACTGTCTGTGTCCCACATGGAGATCTCTGTTGTATCTGCCTGTCTGCCTGTGTCTGAAGAGGGCAAACTGACCGACTGTGAAAAGTGGATTCCCACTGAGGCGATTCCCAGAGCAGCCTCAATTAGCAGAGCCTCAATTGGCTGAGGCAGAGGCTGGCAATTGCACAGGTGAGGGGATTCCCACTGGCAGAGCCTGACCAGAGCCTTTTGTGGTGGTTCTGGAGAACCGTGGGTCCACTCTACTCGATACCGGGAACTGCACTCCCTGCAGGAGTGTGGGCCATGTGTGTCAAATGTGAAGTCGGTGGGGCAAACGGTTGTTGAGTTACGTGCATTACAACCGTACACACATGCACGCAGACACACAGAGACGTGCATCCCTTGATGAAGTTATCATATATGACAACCAGCGTGAAAGAGCTGTCCCTTGAGAAATACTCAAGCAGTCCTTGGCCTAACACATGTCAGCTTCCTCTTGGTCGATGATGCAGATAGGAGTTCCTTGATGGACATGGTGAGATTCATCTCTGGATGGATTTCGTATTCTACAGATGAAGTTGCTCTCTTCTGTCGAGTCTTATTCTTTAAAGACTGATCCATGTACTGATCAAAGACAATGCGTCCCTCATCATAGCCAGCCATCATCGTTTTGATGCGTTTGTTGAATGCATCCTGAAGATCTGCCAGCTTCAGCATGGTTGGTGTCTTCTTCATACTCTGAAGCACACCCATGGTGTCAACTATCAGAACTTTGACAGGCTGTGGGATACCTGGAAGATCTTCCTGCATCAGATCAGGCTCTGGGACAACTTCAAGAGGCTCTGCCTTGGCATCTTCTACTGGATGCATCAGACTGGCTTTGTCTGAGGGAATGTACAGACTGGTTGTTTTGACGCCTCGTACCACACTAATCCGTACTAATAACTTTATTTGTATAGCACTTTTCAAGTTTACAAAGTGTACATAATACATAAACAGGCAATTCAAATCAACAATGGAAACAAAAAAAATGAAAAACAAGATAAAAAAGAGAAAGCAGGAACTAGCTCATTAAAAGCTTTTCTATAAGGCTTTGTACTATTCATACTGTACTGTACTATTTGTATTGTACTGTACTATTTGTACTGTACTGTACTATCCGTGCTGTACTGTACTATTTGTACTGTACTGTGCTGTACTATTCATACTGTACTATTTGCACTGTACTATTCGTGCTGTACTGTACTATTTGTACTGTACTGTGCTGTACTATTCATACTGTACTATTTGTACTGTACTATTCGTACTGTACTATTTGTACTGTACTGTGCTGTACTATTTGTACTGTACTATCCGTGCTGTACTGTACTATTTGTACTGTACTGTGCTGTACTATTCATACTGTACTATTTGTACTGTACTATTCGTGCTGTACTGTACTAGTTGTGCTGTGCTGTACTATTCGTACTGTACATACTGTAGTACTATGTACTCTACTCTACTGTACTGCGTTGTACTACCATTGCTTCTGCAGTGGGCAATAGGTGTGTGCGCCGCCCAACAGTGCCACCCCAGGGCACATAGCGCTACTGCAGCTGTCCGTACTGAAACCAACATACATACACGGGGACAGACAGACATAGCTGCGTATTGGAGCAGTTGGGCACCGCTCAAAAAGCGGTGCTACCTCGCTGTTACAATATTAACTCTTCTGATGACTTTTAAAGTTACGATTGCCATATTAGTTATAGGCAATTTTGCTTCCCGTTCATTTGGGGTGAATTTTGGGGGTTTCGTTCGGGTTTGTGGTTCACCACAACTTTTAGTGTGAGTTTACTGGAGTTTCATATGTTGAAATACTCTTAAATAACGTTTTTTTTTTCTTATAAGTGACTGGCGTAATGCAACTGAATAAACAAATCACGTCATTTAGGAGTTATCTAGTGCACATTGATTGTGAAATGAGCTGGCAAGTATGTGTGCAAAAATACACCAGCGTCTTAATTTTCTCCGTAGGCTCTAGCTCTGGTCCATAGCTCTAATGCCGTTGCATTAGAGCTATGCTACTGTCTGCTTCCTGCCCTCGCATGAAATGCAGACCAGCCTCTCGACTGTAGCGAAAATAAAAAGAACGTTTTCGCCACTCGCCACCAATACAAAGATGTTTTCGGTAATTAGAAAGACTACGGTAACACTTAGACTACTTTCTGCGGTGGACCCACTCTGAGGCCCCCACCACACCTACACAAAGATGTTTCCTTTATTTGTATTTTTTTTTCAGCACAGTATAAAAAACAATACAGTGAACATATAAATATAAGAAGGGTAAAGTGCTAGACTGAGGCAAAAAAGCCCAAGGGGCTTATACGAGAAGAAATATAGAATATCCAGAATACATGATTGCAGTATATAAAACAAGAACAAAACGACAACAAAAAAACAACATGATTAGAATACTTGGTTATCTACAGTACATGATTAGAGAAAAGAAAATATGATACAAAGAAATATAATTAAGTGATCTGGTCAATTAAGTGGGTCCTAAACTTATATTTGAAATTATTTAATTAAGTAGAATTTGATGAGATTCCTTCTGGTGAAGAAAACCTTTTCTGGCCAAAAAGTGCATTTTATACGTGTGGTGGGGGGCTCAGAGTGTCTACTGTTAAAAACGTAGGCTCAGACTCTGGTGTAAGTAGAAACATAATTGTGATCTTTTATAGAGCTAGTATAGAGTCGATTGTAAGGTATGGTATCACCAGTCGGTTTGGAAACCCAATGGTAAAGTACAAATCTGAAATCCTTAGTTTGGCCAAAATGGCAGGGAAGATCATGGGTATGTCTACACCTCCCATCACCCCCCAGGTCATCTATGAGCAGGCCACCATTGGGCAGGCTAAAAAAAAACTACTCTTTAAACTGAGTATAGTTTAATGCCATCAGGTAGGAGGTACGGGGTCCATGCAAGCATTCCTTTGTCCCTAATCTCTGTCAATCACACTCCTTAACAGAGTCCTTGCAGAGGGCAGACAGGGTAGGGGTAGAAGGTGCTGCTCTTTTTTTGCACTAGGTATGCTGGTGTTTTATTGATATACTGTACGAATCACTGTGTACATTTACTGTCTTGTATTGTATTTATGTGTGGTGTCTTTGTGTCCAAGACAAATGTCTCTCCTGGGAGACAAAATAAAGTAACCTTGAACAGACTCATTGTTACAACTAACTTTTTTTTTGTTTCTTTTCTTTCTTTCTTTAGTTACACTAATATGGATGTGAGAAGTATTGTGAGAGAAATGCATAGGCTATGCTGCACCGCTGGCAACGGTACCCAGTCTAGACAGAGCAATTTTGATGAATTTGGGGAAAGTAGACTAGAGAAGTTCTTATAATAGATAATTATGTCTTAATATCAGACCCTGCAGTCATACAACATGCATTGCAAATACTTCTGTGTTCACTATAAATGACTGTAGAAACCACACAGCCTACAGCACTGATGCCCATTTGGGTGTCTGTGTCTCTCTCTCTCTCTCAGTAGTGTCTAGAAAAATCAGACCAGTCTGAAGCGAGTGGTGCAACAGCACCCCCTATTGGTACTCTAAACATCGGGACATAGGTTAGGACATAGGGACATTCCTGTTCAAAATTAGTTCTCACAGATGTAGTGTACCCAGATATTGTAGGCCGTCCTGTAATCCTTGTAGTTGTTACACCATCGTTTACAATCATGGGATATGATTGTAATGGATAAGGTCTGGTCATTGTTGGGTGATAATTCACCGACATAATTTAATTATATCCCGACAATGACCACCTAGGCAGACATTATCCTGCTTATTTCATGGCTACTGAATATATTAATACATTTTTCCCAAAACACGACAAAAACGATCCATAAGTGTCTCACTGGCCATGTCTGCCCAGCTGCAGCACTGTCGGAAAACAAGGAAGAAAACAATGTTTTCATGTTGGAAACGGCAGTATCAAGCGGGGCGCAGCAGGTGCTCCGAGGGTTTGATTAACAGACCACTGTTTTCAGCTATTTAGTACCATCAGAATCAAGCATTCAACCAAGCCATGTAATAAGTAAGGGATAATATCTGGGTAGGTGGTCATTGCCGGGAGATAATTCAGCGACAGGGAGTTTAGCTACCGAGGCGAAGTCGGTGAATTATATCCCGACCCAAAACCAAAACACAACAAAAAAACAACCATGCTGTTTTCGTGCTCATACCCAGCCAGGCAGGCACCAACCCAGCCACCCACCCAGCCACCCACACACACATCTCCGTAAGGGAGTGGTTGCACCACTCAAAAATGTATTCCATAAGTAAGTTTGCGCTTGCTGCATCTGCCCAGCTGCAGGGCTGGAGCACTGTTGGAAAACAAGGAAGTGAGTTGATCAAATAAAAATCCATTTCCGGGTAGTCGGGTACTGCGTTGTCTATTTCTCTCTGAAATGTTTTCAAAAACATTGTGTGTCACTAGTGTGTTTGTGTGTGTTTACATGGCTGTCATGTTGGAAACGGCAGTAAATCAAGCGGGGCGCAGCTGGTGCTCAGAGGGTTTGATTAGGCAGCGGTCTGTTATAGAGCGGAGCGGTCATTATCAAGAAATAACTCACCGCTGAATTCAGTGATTGACCAATCAGAATCAAGCATTCAACCAAGCCATGTAATAAGTTGGTATAATGTATGTTGTATATCTATGAGACGTGATCAGACGTGTGCAGCATCGGTGTACTTGTATGATTAATTAAATAAAAAACAAATGTCATGTTTTTTATTTCTCAAGTTGATTAACAACATCAGCCCTATTACAACAGTGTTGTGCCTTGTGAAAATAGCAGATCTACAAGCTCAAAAATGCAACACACTGATTTGTTGATTTATCAATCGGTTAATTTATCAACTTACTGATTTAACCTTTCATAATTGAATAATAGATAGTTTTATTAACTGTAGCACTCCTAGATCAGCGGTTCCCAAAGTGGGGTCCGCGGACCCCTAGGGGTACGCGACGCATAGCCAGGGGGTACCCGAAATAATTCCCCAAAAAAAAGCTTTAACTTTTTTTAACATTAAAATCATGTTTATCTACGCGGTCATTTCTGCCAAGTTGCGCAATAAACGTATTTTTTGTGGTGTTCATTGTGTTTCTCCCATGTTTGCTTTGGGCCAATAGCTGACATGATTACTAAAACTACAACATCAGTCAACCTGTCGTGACCCCAAACAGTAACAGCAGGACGCATGCTGCAGAAACAACAAAAAGACTCAGGACACTTGAAAGGTTTCTGCGGCCGCTTCAGATGAGGGGGTACCTGGAAAAATGTCTACCCCAAAAGGGGTACCTGGTCCAAAAAAGTTTGGGAACCCCTGTCCTAGATGGTTGTTCTCTTCTTTACAGGTTGGGAAGGTTACATAGTACTGTTGCTGATAAACTATAGTACCCAAGACCAACAGTCTTGACTAATCTCTCAAGAACAAATCCACATATATGTACTAAAGAAAACTTTGCATGGATGCACCTGGGACGTATCCTCAGTGATGTATCCCAAGGTCAATTGGGGGTTTCGGGTCTCTCGAACATCATACCCATAGGCGGCTGGTGGATTTTACCTTTGGGTAGGCTAGAATTGCGTGGGGGGGGGGGGGGGGAACTCTCGCAAATGTATTTATTTATTTATTTCCCCCAGATGGTCTAACAATGAGTTACTTTGACCAATTTATTACCAATCTCGTACACCATTGCTCATGAAAGCAACACCCTTGACCCAATTATAGACACTGCATCTAGCTTTTAATTAAAGTTCCCCGGGCATTGTTTTGGGTCTTTTTCTCAAGTCTCGAGTCAGTGTGGAGATTACCCGGCGGTGTTGCTGCCCCTCCTCCCGGCTCATGGCTCTTCACAGACGGCACAGAGACAGCAGCCACTCCGCTGAACGTGTCAGTGTTGCTGCAGTGGTGGGAACTGTGAACCGTGCGGGCACTGGTGGTGCTGCTGAGTGCTGACAGCCGAGCCGACTCACAGCTTCTTTTTAGTTCTGAATTACTTTATCTTTGCCTTGAAAAAGACCGTAGGGCGTAGGCTATATCATTTGCGTTTTGCTGTTTTCCAAAACAAACTAGTGCGCGCTACTGTTTGCTACAAAGCGACTGGAAGGAAGAGGTTTACAGAAAGGCTACCAACTACAAGTAGCCAATCATATGACCCGATCAGCGATCACCAGGGGGCAGCGACAACACACACACACACACACACACACACACACACACACAATAGCCTTCTCTATAATGCTGCGCACATATATTATATATATTTAAAAAATACCCAGCAACATTTTTGGGAAGGCTAAGCCTTCCCTAGCCTTACATACCCGCCGCCTATGATCATACCCCTAACTCAGGTGAACGCAAGTCCTGACTTGCGTCCCAGTAGCTACCCTCGATCAGTCCCATTAGGGAATGACCAAGGCCACACTTTCCGTTGCTCCGGAACTACTCGACCGGGAGAAATAGATCTACAAGCTCATAGCGCTGCACCGAGTGCCGCGCTACGAGCTTGTAGGTCTGCTATTTTTTTGAAAAATCGTGAAATGTGGTGCAAATCTTTGAATATATTTTCTTTCAGAGCGAACGTTTTTAACTCAAATCTTTACTTCTGGGGAAGTCCCTGGAACAACATATTTTCAGATGGGGGTAGGTGGCCAATTACATTTTTGAAGGTCTTTGACATGAAAATGTTTGAGAATGACCGACAGAAACACAAGGTTTTCAGAAAACTGTCAGGCTTCAGGCCTAAATGGGTTAAAGTTCTTATTCAATTGCTTTGTTTCAGACCAGTGTGTGGAGTCCAGACTGCAGGTGAAGATGAACTCTCCAGGTTCGGCCATGGACGTTTCTATTAAACAAGAGGAACCTGAAGACATCTCTATTAAAGAGGAGGAACCTGAAGACATCTCTATTAAAGAGGAGGAACCTGAAGACATTTATCTTAAACAGGAACCACAGCTCAGTAAGTTTAATGTGCTTTCTTTTCTTCCTCTATTTTTTCTGTTCTGTTATACGGCTGTCAGAATGTCTTATTTTCACTATAATCATACTATCATATAATCATACTAATCTTGGCACAAAACCTCATGACAATGATAATATCCCGGAATGTTTAGCCGTCATTACAACATCTCTCTAAAAAAAGTAAACATCCTCTCATCTGAGAATAGAGTGTTAGTTCACAGATGGTTAGTTCACTGACAATAGATAACCTCGCGTCACCAGACTTTTCTCCTTGGAGGAAAGTTTCAAACTCTGAAGCCTGGTTTTGAGTTTCCAGAACCACCTGTGACAATACTTGTTTACTTGGTCTTAGTAGGTGATAACTATGTACATGAACGATGGACTATATATATATATATATATATATATATATATATATAATTTATATTAAAACAAAATATTTTATTTTTTTCTCCTAGACATCCTGCACATGGTTGTGTGTAAAGAGGAGGTTTCTCCTGAACAGGAGAGAAGTCCCAGTCTGCTCCAGGTGGAACCAGAGCCTCCACAGGAAGACGAGGAGCAACTTCAAACATCAGAGGAGCCTGGTGGGTCAATGTTGACATTACTAGCAGTGAAAAAGGAAGTTGATAAAGACATCTCTCCACACTGCTCGGAAGTTGAAGTTAGACTTGAATCTGACACAGAAGTCACTGAAGACAGTGATGTTTGGGGGGAGGCAAGTGCAGGTGTCCACACTGGAGAAAAAACATTCCAGTGTAAACTGTGTAACAAGTGTTTCAACCATTCAGATCGTCTCAAGGCACACCAGCGTATCCACACTGGAGGGAAACCTTTCCACTGTAAACATTGGGACGAGAGTTTCAATCAGTCAGGTTTTGTAAAGGCACAGCAGCGTATCCACACTGGAGAAAAACATTTCTACTGTAAACATTGTGACAAGAGTTTCGGTCGGTCAAGTCACCTTAAGAGACACCAGCGTGTCCACACTAGAGAAAAACCAGCTTTCCAATGTAAACATTGTGACAAGAGTTTCACTAATTCAAGTCAGCTGCAGACACACCAGCATGTCCACACCAGAGAAAAACCTTTCCACTGTGAATATTGTGACAATAGTTTCAGTCAATTAGGTCACCTGCATACACACCAGCGTATCCACACTAGAGAAAAACCTTTCCAATGTAAACATTGTGACAAGAGTTTCACTAATTCAAGTCAGCTGCAGACACACCAGCATGTCCACACCAGAGAAAAACCTTTCCACTGTGAATATAGAGGGTATGCGCATGCATAAAGTGAATGGCAGATCGAGTGGCAAAGTCGAGTGACAAAGTGAATACATGTTTAAAGTAATTTAATGCAATCAAATAGGACTTTTCTGTTTGGATGTATGTATGGGTTATGAAGGCCAGAAAGTCTTTTTTTGCCACTCAGTAGGCATTCCCGCATAAGTTCCGGGTATGATGATGATGTCACGTGCATACCCTCTATTGCAGGGTTCCCCAATTCATTTTCCTCAAGGGCCATATTTTGACTAGGGTACCAGGCTGGGGGCCGAGTCCGCACGCGCAAGGTCAAGGTCTTGCCCTGAAAATTTATTTTCAACTAAATGTATTTTAGCAACTTAGTCTTAGTGTTACTTTTAGTAGCAAATTCTGATTTAAGCTCAGTCTTTGAACAATCCATTGAACTTTAGGCCTGCCTAGGCTACTTAAACTATCTAGTCTTAGCCAACTAAAAATGAACACTGTCATAAAATAAACTAAAACATAATTGCTCAGACTCTTCAACAAAGATGGCAAAAACAAACATGCTTTGTTCTGTACTTATACATACAATTGTATAGTACAAAACACTGAAGTCCTTAAACCAGAAACCTATAACGCTAACCCTATAAACCCTGAGGTAAGTGGGGAACATTCAGTCCAGTGTCCCAGGTTGCTAGTAGTGTTTGACCTATTGAGAGACTGGTTTATGGGGTTGGGGGAGATGTTCTCGTCTCAGCTTTTCATTTTCGGGCCAAAATACACTGGCAAAAAAACACTTTAATTCACTGATCAATGTCTTATCTGCAACCGCAAAACTATCCATTTGGCTGAGCTGAAGGAACCGGGCGCAGGAGGTGGGCTGTGTGGACCCGGTGCTCATAATGACTGGACTTATAAAAGCACGGCTCGGAGTAGAACACTCTTATTATATGATGGACAATCTCAATGCGATGTAAAGTGGGAAATTGAGGGAGTTTTGTGTACAGTGGGAGATCATGATGAGCTGCTATTCTCTTTCTGATTGTTTTTTTTGGGAAGATGGCTGTCTTACTGTAACTTGTTCCCCTTTTGCTCAAACCTAAGTTAGACATGTAGTCGAGGGTATGTAAATGGCTTGTATCACCCAGCAGTGCTTAATAAAGGACTCTTTAAAATAAAATAAAAATCTCTCGCTCTCTCTCTCCCACCCCTCCCCCCCTATAGTCCCGGTCTGAGAGGTGTGCAATGGTTCACTTATTTGTGTTTCACATGGCTAGTGGCTGGCTACTGTTGTGAGTGGCGAACCAGTGACGCCCCAATGTGGCCCCAAAGATCTCCACCCCCGAGCGTCTCAGTAACGAGGACATAATGCTTGTGTGACATAAAACGTGTGTTACTGTACTACTGTTTTAAATTTACAATTCCAATTTACAATTTAGGCATTTAGCAGACGCTCTTAATCCGGCAAGGTATGGGGATACGGGCGCGCCCCGATCCGCACGTACAGGAATGGTTATTTTTGATGATGATAGCGGCCCGCCACCTCTCTCAATCCTTCCACGGACGGAGAAAGGGAGGACAGGCTGGACAGGCATACGGTGCCAGTCCAAAGAGGTCAAAGTGGCTATATTTCAACGTCTCAGTGGAGCCGGTTGAAGTACATTGACCACGCATGTATACTGCATTCTAACATTTAACCCCTTGCGTCCCGGTATTCCATACGGGCTCATGCAGGCGAAACAATGTGATAATTGTATGCTATGACCTGACCAGTCTCTTCACGAGAGTTTGCGCAGTGCACATACAAGTGGGAAAGCAGCTATAAATCTCTGCCTCATAAAAGCCATAGATTAAAAGTTGCGAGTGTTTATATATCTTCCCCTGTATACCTCAATCCCCGACGCCTCATACAAGTGAGCTCGGGACGAGCGGACACGTGGGAGGCATAAGGAGTCTCCCGTGCCGGCTTTGATGCCCGCGCCGGGACTTTACGCACACTGCATAAACTTGTGATTGTGAACGCAATACAGATAGGATAGTTTTAAGGTTATAATCAGGGTCGCTCCTGATAGCCTCATACAAGCAGGCTATCAGTGGCGGGTAACGGAGTGTGTGTACTGTATACAGTGTGGTAGTATTGTGTCGCACAAATGGTGTGTCTCCGGGCTACAGAATGAGTCAAACGTGTTATAGCATAATATTATAAGTTATTAATGGCATATTTAATGAAACATAATATTGTGTGCACGTCACACAACAGCTCTGTAGGGGAGCTATACAGTACTACGATGTACAGGTATGGACGGAAGCCACTTGTAATGGGTTTATCTTTTGAAGAGGTGTTTTGAACACCTTAGCTACTAGTGATTTGTAGCACAGCTATATTGAGACGAAGATACGTCAGGGAAAGTCCTGGCATACTGGGCTACTATACTGCTTAGCAAACAGGAGTAGACCAGTGTTCAGGCGGAGAGGGTGATGAGAGCCAGCTCTCTTTTACAGCTACCCACCCCCGCCAGCCTACCTAGGCTATTTCAGTGTGTATTCCTTGTCCAGAAAGAGAGAGAGAGATATAAACAATTAAGGTTCCTTTTCAAGCAAAAAAGTAAACACAGTAAAAAGACTTTCACTAATGCTTTATTGTAGAACTTTACACAAATGCAATGTAATTATTCTTCAGTTGTGGAAAAAGTACACATGTTTTTACTTGAGTAAAAGTATCAATACTGCAATGTAGAACTACTTTGATTGTAATTCAACATTTACTTGAGTAAAAGTAAAACATAATTGGTATCAAAATGTACTTAAAGGTGCCAGGGGGTGGACACCAGTTTTGGTCCTGGGTGCCACTTTTCCCATTATAAAACAAATAAAGAAAATGTAATTATATTGTGCATGTCATGTGCATGTCATCACCTGCACACCATATTAGAGGAATTTTCAAAAACATGGATTCAAAAAAGAATATAAAATATTTTTGCTCGTCTTAACGTCCCTGGCAATCCGTGCATAGTTAGATTCAGCTCGTCTTAACGCCCCTGGCACTTATACTTAACATACCAAAAGTAGAAAATACACTTTATGCATAATGTATGATTTAACGTTTTCAATCTTTTGTAAACAGCAGATCTACATTTCCACAACTCTCTATCTCTCTCTCTCTCTATATATATATATATATAATGTGTATATATTTAAATTGTATTGTATTGTATTATTTAAATGCCAAAACGCGATGATGCGCGGTTTTCATGCCTGGAAAAGCCAAAACGCGATGATGCGTGTTTTTCATGCCTGGAAAGGCCAAAACGTGATGATGCGCGTTTTTCATGCATGGAAAGGACAAAACATGATGATGCGCACTTTTCATGCCTGGAAAGGCCAAAACGCGATGATGCGCGTTTTTCATGCCTGGAAAGGCCAAAACGCGATGATGCGCGTTTTTCATGCCTGTGTGGTATCTAGTGGAACCACATTTCATTAATATGGCATAATAATGTTAAACTAGACATAGACTAAATTGTTTTACATCTAAACTTGGAGGCCTGACCAACAGGACGTGTTTAGACAGACGTATAGGCACCAGTTCACAGCTTGCATGCTATGGTAAATAGCTATTGATCTCTTGTTGATGGTGAGTAGGCGGCCAGGGGGACACGAGGGCCAAGAGGACACACTGCGCGTTTTTCATGCCTGGAAAGGCCAAAACACGATGATGCGCATTTTTCATGTCTGGAAAGGCCAAAGCGTGATGATGTGCGTTTTTCATGCATGGAAAGGACAAAACATGTTGATGCGCGTTTTTCATGCCTGGAAAGGCCAAAACGCGCTGATGCGCATTTTTCATGTCTGGAAAGGCCAAAGCGTGATGATGCGCGTTTTTCATGTCTGGAAAGGCCAAAGCGTGATGATGCGCATTTTTCATGTCTGGAAAGGCCAAAGCGCGATGATGCACGTTTTTCATGCCTGGAAAGGCCAAAACGCGATGATGCGCATTTTTCATGTCTGGAAAGGCCAAAGCGCGATGATGCGCGTTTTTCATGCATGGAAAGGACAAAACACGATGATGCGCACTTTTCATGCCTGGAAAGGCCAAAACGCGATGATGCGCGTTTTTCATGCCTGGAAAGGCCAAAATGCGATGATGCACGTTTTTCATGCCTGTGTGGTATCTAGTGGAACCACATTTCATTAATATGGCATAATAATGTTAATGTGTATGTGTGTAATGAGAATCGCCTGAAGAAGTTATGTAACCTTGAATTC
The DNA here is from genome assembly GCF_951216825.1 of Electrona antarctica. Classification (NCBI taxonomy): domain Eukaryota; kingdom Metazoa; phylum Chordata; class Actinopteri; order Myctophiformes; family Myctophidae; genus Electrona; species Electrona antarctica. The sequence continues at coordinate 23,018,856 of NC_136801.1, read as the reverse complement.
TGTCTGTCTCTGTAACCATTTTAATTGAACCACTTTTCATGCCTGGAAAGGCCAAAACGCCAAGATGCGCTTTTTTCATCGCTAGAAAGGTCAAAACGCCACGATGCGCTTTTTTCATCGCTAGAAAGGTCAAAACGCCACGATGCGCTTTTTTCATGTCTGGAAAGGCCAAAACGCGATGATGCGCGTTTTTCATGCCTGGAAAGGCCAAAACGCGATGATGCGCATTTTTCATGTCTGGAAAGGCCAAAGCGCGATGATGCGCGTTTTTCATTCATGGAAAGGACAAAACAGCTTCACAGACAAAACAGACAAAACAGTTCACAGCTTGCATGCTATGGTAAATGGCTATTGATCTCTTGTTGATGGTGAGTAGGCGGCCAGGGGGACACGAGGGCCAAGAGGACACACTGCGCGTTTTTCATGCCTGGAAAGGCCAAAACACGATGATGCGCATTTTTCATGTCTGGAAAGGCCAAAGCGTGATGATGTGCGTTTTTCATGCATGGAAAGGACAAAACACGATGATGCGCATTTTTCATGCCTGGAAAGGCCAAAATGCGATGATGCGCGTTTTTCATGTCTGGAAAGGCCAAAGCGTGATGATGCGCATTTTTCATGTCTGGAAAGGCCAAAGCGCGATGATGCGCGTTTTTCATGCCTGGAAAGGCCAAAACGCGATGATGCGCGTTTTTCATGCCTGGAAAGGCCAAAACGCGATGATGCGCATTTTTCATGTCTGGAAAGGCCAAAGCGCGATGATGCACGTTTTTCATGCATGGAAAGGACAAAACACGATGATGCGCACTTTTCATGCCTGGAAAGGCCAAAACGCGATGATGCGTGTTTTTCATGCGTATGTGTGTAATGAGAATCGCCTGAAGAAGTTATGTAACCTTGAATTCTGTCTGTCTCTGTAACCATTTTAATTGAACCACTTTTCATGCCTGGAAAGGCCAAAACGCCACGATGCGCTTTTTTCATCGCTAGAAAGGTCAAAACGCCACGATGCACTTTTTGCGTGATGATGCGCGTTTTTCATGTCTGGAAAGGCCAAAGCGTGACGATGCACATTTTTCATGTCTGGAAAGGCCAAAGCGCGATGATGCGCGTTTTTCATGCATGGAAAGGACAAAACACGATGATGCGCACTTTTCATGCCTGGAAAGGCCAAAATGCGATGATGCACGTTTTTCATGCCTGGAAAGGCCAAAACGCGATGATGCACGTTTTTCATGCCTGTGTGGTATCTAGTGGAACCACATTTCATTAATATGGCATAATAATGTTAATGTGTATGTGTGTAATGAGAATCGCCTGAAGAAGTTATGTAACCTTGAATTCTGTCTGTCTCTGTAACCATTTTAATTGAACCACTTTTCATGCCTGGAAAGGCCAAAACGCCACGATGCGCTTTTTTCATCGCTAGAAAGGTCAAAACGCCACGATGCGCTTTTTTCATCGCTAGAAAGGTCAAAACGCGATGATGCGCATTTTTCATGTCTGGAAAGGCCAAAGCGCGATGATGCGCGTTTTTCATGCATGGAAAGGACAAAACAGCTTCACAGACAAAACAGACAAAACAGTTCACAGCTTGCATGCTATGGTAAATAGCTATTGATTTCTTGTTGATGGTGAGTAGGCGGCCAGGGGGACACGAGGGCCAAGAGGACACACTGCGCGTTTTTCATGCCTGGAAAGGCCAAAACACGATGATGCGCATTTTTCATGTCTGGAAAGGCCAAAGCGTGATGATGTGCGTTTTTCATGCATGGAAAGGACAAAACACGATGATGCGCGTTTTTCATGTCTGGAAAGGCCAAAGCGTGATGATGTGCGTTTTTCATGCATGGAAAGGACAAAACACGATGATGCGCACTTTTCATGCCTGGAAAGGCCAAAACGCGATGATGCGCATTTTTCATGTCTGGAAAGGCCAAAGCGTGATGATGCGCGTTTTTCATGTCTGGAAAGGCCAAAGCGTGATGATGTGCGTTTTTCATGCATGGAAAGGACAAAACACGATGATGCGCACTTTTCATGCCTGGAAAGGCCAAAACGCGATGATGCACGTTTTTCATGCCTGTAAAGGCCAAAACGCGATGATGCGCGTTTTTCATGCCTGTGTGGTATCTAGTGGAACCACATTTCATTAATATGGCATAATAATGTTAAACTAGACATAGACTAAATTGTTTTACATCTAAACTTGGAGGCCTGACCAACAGGACGTGTTTAGACAGACGTATAGGCACCAGTTCACAGCTTGCATGCTATGGTAAATAGCTATTGATCTCTTGTTGATGGTGAGTAGGCGGCCAGGGGGACACGAGGGCCAAGAGGACACACTGCGCGTTATTCATGCCTGGAAAGGCCAAAACACGATGATGCGCATTTTTCATGTCTGGAAAGGCCAAAGCGTGATGATGTGCGTTTTTCATGCATGGAAAGGACAAACCACGATGATGCGCGTTTTTCATGCCTGGAAAGGCCAAAACGCGATGATGCGCATTTTTCATGTCTGGAAAGGCCAAAGCGTGATGATGCGCGTTTTTCATGTCTGGAAAGGCCAAAGCGTGATGATGCGCATTTTTCATGTCTGGAAAGGCCAAAGCGCGATGATGCGCGTTTTTCATGCCTGGAAAGGCCAAAACGCGATGATGCGCATTTTTCATGTCTGGAAAGGCCAAAGCGCGATGATGCGCGTTTTTCATGCATGGAAAGGACAAAACACGATGATGCGCGTTTTTCATGCCTGGAAAGGCCAAAATGCGATGATGCACGTTTTTCATGCCTGTGTGGTATCTAGTGGAACCACATTTCATTAATATGGCATAATAATGTTAATGTGTATGTGTGTAATGAGAATCGCCTGAAGAAGTTATGTAACCTTGAATTCTGTCTGTCTCTGTAACCATTTTAATTGAACCACTTTTCATGCCTGGAAAGGCCAAAACGCCACGATGCGCTTTTTTCATCGCTAGAAAGGTCAAAACGCCACAATGCTCTTTTTTCATGTCTGGAAAGGCCAAAACGCGATGATGCGCATTTTTCATGTCTGGAAAGGCCAAAGCGCGATGATGCGCGTTTTTCATGCATGGAAAGGACAAAACACGATGATGCGCACTTTTCATGCCTGGAAAGGCCAAAACGCGATGATGCGCGTTTTTCATGCCTGGAAAGGCCAAAACGCGATGATGCACGTTTTTCATGCCTGTGTGGTATCTAGTGGAACCACATTTCATTAATATGGCATAATAATGTTAAACTAGACATAGACTAAATTGTTTTACATCTAAACTTGGAGGCCTGACCAACAGGACGTGTTTAGACAGACGTATAGGCACCAGTTCACAGCTTGCATGCTATGGTAAATAGCTATTGATCTCTTGTTGATGGTGAGTAGGCGGCCAGGGGGACACGAGGGCCAAGAGGACACACTGCGCGTTTTTCATGCCTGGAAAGGCCAAAGCGCGATGATGCGCGTTTTTCATGCCTGGAAAGGCCAAAACACGATGATGCGCGTTTTTCATGCCTGGAAAGGCCAAAACGCGATGATGCGCATTTTTCATGTCTGGAAAGGCCAAAGCGCGATGATGCACGTTTTTCATGCATGGAAAGGACAAAACACGATGATGCGCACTTTTCATGCCTGGAAAGGCCAAAACGCGATGATGCGCGTTTTTCATGTCTGGAAAGGCCAAAGCGTGATGATGCGCATTTTTCATGTCTGGAAAGGCCAAAGCGCGATGATGCGCGTTTTTCATGCCTGGAAAGGCCAAAACGCGATGATGCACGTTTTTCATGCCTGTGTGGTATCTAGTGGAACCACATTTCATTAATATGGCATAATAATGTTAATGTGTATGTGTGTAATGAGAATCGCCTGAAGAAGTTATGTAACCTAGAATTCTGTCTGTCTCTGTAACCATTTTAATTGAACCACTTTTCATGCCTGGAAAGGCCAAAACGCCACGATGCGCTTTTTTCATCGCTAGAAAGGTCAAAACGCCACGATGCGCTTTTTTCATCGCTAGAAAGGTCAAAACGCCACAATGCGCTTTTTTCATGTCTGGAAAGGCCAAAACGCGATGATGCGCATTTTTCATGTCTGGAAAGGCCAAAGCGCGATGATGCGCGTTTTTCATGCATGGAAAGGACAAAACACGATGATGCGCACTTTTCATGCCTGGAAAGGCCAAAACGCGATGATGCGCGTTTTTCCTGCCTGGAAAGGCCAAAACGCGATGATGCGCGTTTTTCATGCCTGTGTGGTATCTAGTGGAACCACATTTCATTAATATGGCATAATAATGTTAAACTAGACATAGACTAAATTGTTTTACATCTAAACTTACAGCCTGACCAACAGGACATGTTTAGACAGACGTATAGGCACCAGTTCACAGCTTGCATGCTATGGTAAATAGCTATTGATCTCTTGTTGATGGTGAGTAGGTGGCCAGGGGGACACGAGGGCCAAGAGGACACACTCTGTGCGGCGCGTCGAGGAACTGCAGCCTCGCTTGCCCGTGCGTGATGACTGATGGACATTGAGGTTATGTATGGTTGTGAAAGTGATTTTTAATTGCATACTAGGCAAATTGGACAGCCGAGAAAAATATATTGCAGTGTAGTATAGGATGTTATTTCGCTTTATAGTGGTGTCTAGTATTTAATGTGATTGATTAGCTTAGTCACTGTGTAAGTTAGCTTAGTAACTCTTTAAAGTAAGAGTTTCATCTTAAGTTTCACCCGGTCACTGGTATACGGCCAGTGGGGGTAAGGATCAGTCAACATTTTAGACTAGACTTTAATAAAACACAGAGATTCTACTATTCTGACCCGAAATGTAGTTATATGTATAGTGTGTGTAATGAGAATCGCCTGAAGAAGGTATGTAACCTTGAATTCTGTCTCTCTGTAACCATTTTAATTGAACCACTGTTCATGCCTGGAAAGGCCAAAACGCCACGATGCGCTTTTTTCATCGCTAGAAAGGTCAAAACGCTAGAAAGGTCAAAAATCGCTAGAAAGGTCAAAAATCGCTAGAAAGGTCAAAACGCCACAATGCGCTTTTTTCATCGCTAGAAAGGTCAAAAATCGCTAGAAAGGTCAAAAGGTCAAGGTCAAAAGGTCAAAGGTCAAAACGCTAGAAAGGTCAAAACGCCACGATGCGCTTTTTTCATCGCTAGAAAGGTCAAAACGCTAGAAAGGTCGAAAGGTCAAGGTCAAAAGGTCAAAGGTCAAAACGCTAGAAAGATCAAAAATCGCTAGAAAGGTCAAAACGCCACAATGCGCTTTTTTCATCGCTAGAAAGGTCAAAACGCCACGATGCGCTTTTTTCATCACTAGAAAGGTCAAAACGCTAGAAAGGTCAAAAATCGCTAGAAAGGTCAAAACGCCACAATGCGCTTTTTTCATCGCTAGAAAGGTCAAAACGCTAGAAAGGTCAAAAATCGCTAGAAAGGTCAGAAAGTCAAAAGGTCAAAACGCTAGAAAGGTCAAAAATCGCTAGAAAGGTCAAAACGCCACGATGCGCTTTTTTCATCGCTAGAAAGGTCAAAACGCCACGATGCGCTTTTTTCATGTCTGGAAAGGCCAAAACGCGATGATGCGCGTTTTTCATGCCTGGAAAGGCCAAAACGCGATGATGCGCATTTTTCATGTCTGGAAAGGCCAAAGCGCGATGATGCGCGTTTTTCATGCATGGAAAGGACAAAACACGATGATGCGCACTTTTCATGCCTGGAAAGGTCAAAACGCCACATTGCGCTTTTTTCATCGCTAGAAAGGTCAAAACGCTAGAAAGGTCAAAAATCGCTAGAAAGGTCAAAATGTCAAGGTCAAAAGGTCAAAGGTCAAAACGCTAGAAAGGTCAAAAATCGCTAGAAAGGTCAAAACGCCACAATGCGCTTTTTTCATCGCTAGAAAGGTCAAAACGCTAGAAAGGTCAAAAATCGCTAGAAAGGTCAAAAGGTCAAGGTCAAAAGGTCAAAGGTCAAAACGCTAGAAAGGTCAAAAATCGCTAGAAAGGTCAAACGCTAGAAAGGTCAAAAATCGCTAGAAAGGTCAAAAAGTCAAAAGGTCAAAAGGTCAAAGGTCAAAACGCCACGATGCGCTTTTTTCATCATTTTTCGCTAGAAAGGTCAAAACGCCACGATGCGCTTTTTTCATCATTTTTCGCTAGAAAGGTCAAAACGCCACGATGCGCTTTTTTCATCATTTTTCGCTAGAAAGGTCAAAACGCCACGATGCGCTTTTTTCATCATTTTTCGCTAGAAAGGTCAAAACGCCACGATGCGCTTTTTTCATCATTTTTCGCTAGAAAGGTCAAAACGCCACGATGCGCTTTTTTCATCATTTTTCGCTAGAAAGGTCAAAACGCCACGATGCGCTTTTTTCATCATTTTTCGCTAGAAAGGTCAAAACGCCACGATGCTCTTTTTTCATCATTTTTCGCTAGAAAGGTCAAAACGCCACGATGCGCTTTTTCATCATTTTTCGCTAGAAAGGTCAAAACGCCACGATGCGCTTTTTTCATCATTTTTCGCTAGAAAGGTCAAAACGCTAGAAAGGTCAAAAATCGCTAGAAAGGTCAAAAGGTCAAAAGGTCAAGGTCAAAAGGTCAAAGGTCAAAACGCTAGAAAGGTCAAACATCGCTAGAAAGGTCAAAACGCCACGATGCGCTTTTTTCATCGCTAGAAAGGTCAAAACGCTAGAAAGGTCAAAAGGTCAAGGTCAAAAGGTCAAAGGTCAAAACGCTAGAAAGGTCAAAAATCGCTAGAAAGGTCAAAACGCCACAATGCGCTTTTTTCATCGCTAGAAACGTCAAAACGCTAGAAAGGTCAAAAATCGCTAGAAAGGTCAAAAAGTCAAAAGGTCAAAAGGTCAAAGGTCAAAACGCTAGAAAGGTCAAAAATCGCTAGAAAGGTCAAAACGCCACAATGCGCTTTTTTCATCGCTAGAAAGGTCAAAACGCTAGAAAGGTCAAAAATCGCTAGAAAGGTCAAAAAGTCAAAAGGTCAAAAGGTCAAAGGTCAAAACGCTAGAAAGGTCAAAAATCGCTAGAAAGGTCAAAAGGTCAAAAGGTCAAGGTCAAAAGGTCAAAGGTCAAAACGCTAGAAAGGTCAAAAATCGTTAGAAAGGTCAAAACGCCACGATACCCTTTTTTCATCGCTAGAAAGGTCAAAACGCCACGATGCGCGTTTTTCATCGCTAGAAAGGTGAAAACGCCACGATGCGCTTTTTTCATGTCTGGAAAGGCCAAAACGCGATGATGCGCGTTTTTCATGCCTGGAAAGGCCAAAACGCGATGATGCGCGTTTTTCATGCCTGGAAAGGCCAAAGCGCGATGATGCGCGTTTTTCATGCCTGGATGGTATCTAGTGGAACCACATTTCATTAATATGGCATAATAATGTTAAACTAGACATAGACTAAATTGTTTTACATCTAAACTTGGAGGCCTGACCAACAGGACGTGTTTAGACAGACGTATAGGCACCAGTTCACAGCTTGCATGCTATGGTAAATAGCTATTGATCTCTTGTTGATGGTGAGTAGGCGGCCAGGGGGACACGAGGGCCAAGAGGACACACTCTGTGCGGCGCGTCGAGGAACTGCAGCCTCGCTTGCCCGTGCGTGATGACTGATGGACATTGAGGTTATGTATGGTTGTGAAAGTGATTTTTAATTGCATACTAGGCAAATTGGACAGCCGAGAAAAATATATTGCAGTGTAGTATAGGATGTTATTTCGCTTTATAGTGGTGTCTAGTATTTAATGTGATTGATTAGCTTAGTCACTGTGTAAGTTAGCTTAGTAACTCTTTAAAGTAAGAGTTTCATCTTAAGTTTCACCCGGTCACTGGTATACGGCCAGTGGGGGTAAGGATCAGTCAACATTTTAGACTAGACTTTAATAAAACACAGAGATTCTACTATTCTGACCCGAAATGTAGTTATATGTATAGTGTGTGTAATGAGAATCGCCTGAAGAAGTTATGTAACCTTGAATTCTGTCTCTCTGTAACCATTTTAATTGAACCACTGTTCATGCCTGGAAAGGCCAAAACGCCACGATGCGCTTTTTTCATCGCTAGAAAGGTCAAAACGCTAGAAAGGTCAAAAATCGCTAGAAAGGTCAAAACGCCACAATGCGCTTTTTTCATCGCTAAAAAGGTCAAAACGCTAGAAAGGTCAAATCGCTAGAAAGGTCAAAACGCCACAATGCGCTTTTTTCATCGCTAGAAAGGTCAAAACGCTAGAAAGGTCAAATCGCTAGAAAGGTCAAAAAGTCAAAAGGTCAAAAGGTCAAAGGTCAAAACGCTAGAAAGGTCAAAAATCGCTAGAAAGGTCAAAACGCCACGATGCGCTTTTTTCATCGCTAGAAAGGTCAAAACACTAGAAAGGTCAAAAATCGCTAGAAAGGTCAAAAGGTCAAAAGGTCAAAACGCTAGAAAGGTCAAAAATCACTAGAAAGGTCAAAAGGTCAAGGTCAAAAGGTCAAAGGTCAAAACGCTAGAAAGGTCAAAAATCGATAGAAAGGTCAAAAGGTCAAGGTCAAAAGGTCAAAGGTCAAAATCCTAGAAAGGTCAAAAATCGCTAGAGAGGTCAAAATGTCAAAAGGTCAAGGTCAAAAGGTCAAAGGTCAAAACGTTAGAAAGGTCAAATCGCTAGAAAGGTCAAAACGCCACAATGCGCTTTTTTCATCGCTAGAAAGGTCAAAACGCTAGAAAGGTCAAATCGCTAGAAAGGTCAAAAAGTCAAAAGGTCAAAAGGTCAAAGGTCAAAACGCTAGAAAGGTCAAAAATCGCTAGAAAGGTCAAAACGCCACGATGCGCTTTTTTCATCGCTAGAAAGGTCAAAACACTAGAAAGGTCAAAAATCGCTAGAAAGGTCAAAAGGTCAAAAGGTCAAAACGCTAGAAAGGTCAAAAATCACTAGAAAGGTCAAACCGCCACAATGCGCTTTTTTCATCGCTAGAAAGGTCAAAACGCTAGAAAGGTCAAAAATCGCTAGAAAGGTCAAACCGCCACAATGCGCTTTTTTCATCGCTAGAAAGGTCAAAACGCTAGAAAGGTCAAAAATCGCTAGAAAGGTCAAAACGCCACGATGCGCTTTTTTCATCGCTAGAAAGGTCAAAACGCTAGAAAGGTCAAAAGGTCAAAAGGTCAAGGTCAAAAGGTCAAAGGTCAAAACGCTAGAAAGGTCAAAAATTGCTAGAAAGGTCAAAACGCCACAATGCGCTTTTTTCATCGCTAGAAAGGTCAAAAGGTCAAGGTCAAAAGGTCAAAGGTCAAAACGCTAGAAAGGTCAAAAATCGCTAGAAAGGTCAAAACGCCACGATGCGCTTTTTTCATCGCTAGAAAGGTCAAAACGCTAGAAAGGTCAAAAGGTCAAGGTCAAAAGGTCAAAGGTCAAAACGCTAGAAAGGTCAAAAATTGCTAGAAAGGTCAAAACGCCACAATGCGCTTTTTTCATCGCTGGAAACGTCAAAACGCTAGAAAGGTCAAAAATCGCTAGAAAGGTCAAAACGCCACAATGCGCTTTTTTCATCGCTAGAAAGGTCAAAACGCTAGAAAGGTCAAAAATCGCTTGAAATGTCAAAAAGTCAAAAGGTCAAAAGGTCAAAGGTCAAAACGCTAGAAAGGTCAAAAATCGCTAGAAAGGTCAAAAGGTCAAAAGGTCAAGGTCAAAAGGTCAAAGGTCAAAACGATAGAAAGGTCAAAAATCGCTAGAAAGGTCAAAAGGTCAAGGTCAAAAGGTCAAAACGCTAGAAAGGTCAAAAATCGCTAGAAAGGTCAAAAAAGTCAAAAGGTCAAAAGGTCAAAGGTCAAAACGCTAGAAAGGTCAACAATCGCTAGAAAGGTCAAAAGGTCAAGGTAAAAAGGTCAAAGGTCAAAATCCTAGAAAAGTCAAAACGCTAGAAAGGTCAAAAGGTCAAAAGGTCAAGGTCAAAAGGTCAAAGGTCAAAACGCTAGAAAGGTCAAAAATTTCTAGAAAGGTCAAAACGCCACAATGCGCTTTTATCATCGCTAGAAACGTCAAAACGCTAGAAAGGTCAAAAATCGCTAGAAAGGTCAAAACGCCACAATGCGCTTTTTTCATCGCTAGAAAGGTCAAAACGCTAGAAAGGTCAAATCGATAGAAAGGTCAAAAAGTCAAAAGGTCAAAAGGTCAAAGGTCAAAACGCTAGAAAGGTCAAATCGCTAGAAAGGTCAAAACGCCACAATGCGCTTTTTTCATCGCTAGAAAGGTCAAAACGCTAGAAAGCAGTTTTATATGCATTTCAGGGGTACTGTGGGGTTTTTTGAACCCCCAATTTTTTTATTGGCTATGCCAAAAAAAAGCAGTTTTCTATGCATTTCAGGGGTACTGTGGGGTTTTTTGAAACCCCAATTTTTGTATTGGCTGTGCCAAAAAAAAGCAGTTTTCTATGCATTTCAGGGGTACTGTGGGGTTTTTTGAACCCCCAATTTTTTTATTGGCTGTGCCAAAAAAAAGCAGTTTTCTATGCATTTCAGGGGTACTGTGGGGTTTTTTGAACCCCCAATTTTTTTATTGGCTGTGCAAAAAAAAAGCAGTTTTCTATGCATTTCAGGGGTACTGTGGGGTTTTTTGAACCCCCAATTTTTTTATTGGCTGTGTCAAAAAAAAGCAGTAATTGATTTATTGGCTGTGCCAAAAAAAAAGCAGTTTTCTATGCATTTCAGGGGTACTGTGGGGTTTTTTGAACCCCCAATTTTTTTATTGGCTGTGCCAAAAAAAAGCAGTTTTCTATGCATTTCAGGGGTACTGTGGGGTTTTTTGAACCCCCAATTTTTGTATTGGCTGTGCCAATAAAAAGCAGTTTTCTATGCATTTCAGGGGTACTGTGGGGTTTTTTGAACCCCCAATTTTTTTATTGGCTGTGCCAAAAAAAAGCAGTTTTCTATGCATTTCAGGGGTACTGTGGGGTTTTTTGAACCCCCAATTTTTTTATTGGCTGTGCCAATAAAAAGCAGTTTTCTATGCATTTCAGGGGTACTGTGGGGTTTTTTGAACCCCCAATTTTTTTATTGGCTGTGCCAAAAAAAAGCAGTTTTCTATGCATTTCAGGGGTACTGTGGGTTTTTTTGAACCCCCAATTTTTTTATTGGCTGTGCCAAAAAAAAGCAGTTTTCTATGCATTTCAGGGGTACTGTGGGGTTTTTTGAACCCCCAATTTTTGTATTGGCTGTGCCAAAAAAAAGCAGTTTTCTATGCATTTCAGGGGTACTGTGGGGTTTTTTGAACCCCCAATTTTTTTATTGGCTGTGCCAAAAAAAGCAGTTTTCTATGCATTTCAGGGGTACTGTGGGGTTTTTTGAACACCCAATTTTTTTATTGGCTATGCCAAAAAAAAGCCGTTTTCTATGCATTTCAGGGGTACTGTGGGGTTTTTTGAACCCCCAATTTTTGTATTGGCTGTGTCAAAAAAAAGCAGTTTTCTATGCATTTCAGGGGTAGTGTGGGGTTTTTTGAACCCCCAATTTTTTTATTGGCTGTGCCAAAAAAAAGCAGTTTTCTATGCATTTCAGGGGTACTGTGGGGTTTTTTGAACCCCCAATTTTTTTATTGGCTGTGTCAAAAAAAAGCAGTAATTGTTTTATTTGCTGTGCCAAAAAAAAAGCAGTTTTCTATGCATTTCAGGGGTACTGTGGGTTTTTTTGAACCCCCAATTTTTTTATTGGCTGTGCCAAAAAAAAGCAGTTTTCTATGCATTTCAGGGGTACTGTGGGGTTTTTTGAACCCCCAATTTTGTTATTGGCTGTGCCAAAAAAATGCAGTTTTCTATGCATTTCAGGGGTACTGTGGGGTTTTTTGAACCCCCAATTTTTTTATTGGCTGTGCCAAAAAAAAGCAGTTTTCTATGCATTTCAGGGGTACTGTGGGGTTTTTTGAACCCCCAATTTTTTTATTGGCTGTGCAAAAAAAAAAGCAGTTTTCTATGCATTTCAGGGGTACTGTGGGGTTTTTTGAACCCCCAATTTTTTTATTGGCTGTGTCAAAAAAAAGCAGTAATTGATTTATTGGCTGTGCCAAAAAAAAAGCAGTTTTCTATGCATTTCAGGGGTACTGTGGGGTTTTTTGAACCCCCAATTTTTTTATTGGCTGTGCCAAAAAAAAGCAGTTTTCTATGCATTTCAGGGGTACTGTGGGGTTTTTTGAACCCCCAATTTTTGTATTGGCTGTGCCAATAAAAAGCAGTTTTCTATGCATTTCAGGGGTACTGTGGGGTTTTTTGAACCCCCAATTTTTGTATTGGCTGTGCCAAAAAAAAGCAGTTTTCTATGCATTTCAGGGGTACTGTGGGGTTTTTTGAACCCCCAATTTTTTTATTGGCTGTGCCAATAAAAAGCAGTTTTCTATGCATTTCAGGGGTACTGTGGGTTTTTTTTAACCCCCAATTTTTGTATTGGCTGTGCCAAAAAAAAGCAGTTTTCTATGCATTTCAGGGGTACTGTGGGGTTTTTTGAACCCCCAATTTTTGTATTGGCTGTGCCAAAAAAAAGCAGTTTTCTATGCATTTCAGGGGTACTGTGGGGTTTTTTGAACCCCCCATTTTTTTATTGGCTGTGCCAAAAAAAAGCAGTTTTCTAAAAAACTTGGAGGCCTGACCAACAGGACGTGTTTAGACAGACGTATAGGCACCAGTTCACAGCTTGCATGCTATGGTAAATAGCTATTGATCTCTTGTTGATGGTGAGTAGGCGGCCAGGGGGACACGAGGGCCAAGAGGACACACTCTGTGCGGCGCGTCGAGGAACTGCAGCCTCGCTTGCCCGTGCGTGATGACTGATGGACATTGAGGTTATGTATGGTTGTGAAAGTGATTTTTAATTGCATACTAGGCAAATTGGACAGCCGAGAAAAATATATTGCAGTGTAGTATAGGATGTTATTTCGCTTTATAGTGGTGTCTAGTATTTAATGTGATTGATTAGCTTAGTCACTGTGTAAGTTAGCTTAGTAACTCTTTAAAGTAAGAGTTTCATCTTAAGTTTCACCCGGTCACTGGTATACGGCCAGTGGGGGTAAGGATCAGTCAACATTTTAGACTAGACTTTAATAAAACACAGAGATTCTACTATTCTGACCCGAAATGTAGTTATATGTATAGTGTGTGTAATGAGAATCGCCTGAAGAAGTTATGTAACCTTGAATTCTGTCTCTCTGTAACCATTTTAATTGAACCACTGTTCATGCCTGGAAAGGCCAAAACGCCACGATGCGCTTTTTTCATCGCTAGAAAGGTCAAAACGCTAGAAAGGTCAAAAATCGCTAGAAAGGTCAAAACGCCACAATGCGCTTTTTTCATCGCTAAAAAGGTCAAAACGCTAGAAAGGTCAAAAATCGCTAGAAAGGTCAAAAAGTCAAAAGGTCAAAAGGTCAAAGGTCAAAACGTTAGAAAGGTCAAATCGCTAGAAAGGTCAAAACGCCACAATGCGCTTTTTTCATCGCTAGAAAGGTCAAAACGCTAGAAAGGTCAAATCGCTAGAAAGGTCAAAAAGTCAAAAGGTCAAAAGGTCAAAGGTCAAAACGCTAGAAAGGTCAAAAATCGCTAGAAAGGTCAAAACGCCACGATGCGCTTTTTTCATCGCTAGAAAGGTCAAAACACTAGAAAGGTCAAAAATCGCTAGAAAGGTCAAAAGGTCAAAAGGTCAAAACGCTAGAAAGGTCAAAAATCACTAGAAAGGTCAAACCGCCACAATGCGCTTTTTTCATCGCTAGAAAGGTCAAAACGCTAGAAAGGTCAAAAATCGCTAGAAAGGTCAAAACGCCACAATGCGCTTTTTTCATCGCTAAAAAGGTCAAAACGCTAGAAAGGTCAAAAATCGCTAGAAAGGTCAAAAAGTCAAAAGGTCAAAAGGTCAAAGGTCAAAACGTTAGAAAGGTCAAATCGCTAGAAAGGTCAAAACGCCACAATGCGCTTTTTTCATCGCTAGAAAGGTCAAAACGCTAGAAAGGTCAAATCGCTAGAAAGGTCAAAAAGTCAAAAGGTCAAAAGGTCAAAGGTCAAAACGCTAGAAAGGTCAAAAATCGCTAGAAAGGTCAAAACGCCACGATGCGCTTTTTTCATCGCTAGAAAGGTCAAAACACTAGAAAGGTCAAAAATCGCTAGAAAGGTCAAAAGGTCAAAAGGTCAAAACGCTAGAAAGGTCAAAAATCACTAGAAAGGTCAAACCGCCACAATGCGCTTTTTTCATCGCTAGAAAGGTCAAAACGCTAGAAAGGTCAAAAATCGCTAGAAAGGTCAAACCGCCACAATGCGCTTTTTTCATCGCTAGAAAGGTCAAAACGCTAGAAAGGTCAAAAATCGCTAGAAAGGTCAAAACGCCACGATGCGCTTTTTTCATCGCTAGAAAGGTCAAAACGCTAGAAAGGTCAAAAGGTCAAAAGGTCAAGGTCAAAAGGTCAAAGGTCAAAACGCTAGAAAGGTCAAAAATTGCTAGAAAGGTCAAAACGCCACAATGCGCTTTTTTCATCGCTAGAAAGGTCAAAAGGTCAAGGTCAAAAGGTCAAAGGTCAAAACGCTAGAAAGGTCAAAAATCGCTAGAAAGGTCAAAACGCCACGATGCGCTTTTTTCATCGCTAGAAAGGTCAAAACGCTAGAAAGGTCAAAAGGTCAAGGTCAAAAGGTCAAAGGTCAAAACGCTAGAAAGGTCAAAAATTGCTAGAAAGGTCAAAACGCCACAATGCGCTTTTTTCATCGCTAGAAACGTCAAAACGCTAGAAAGGTCAAAAATCGCTAGAAAGGTCAAAACGCCACAATGCGCTTTTTTCATCGCTAGAAAGGTCAAAACGCTAGAAAGGTCAAAAATCGCTTGAAATGTCAAAAAGTCAAAAGGTCAAAAGGTCAAAGGTCAAAACGCTAGAAAGGTCAAAAATCGCTAGAAAGGTCAAAAGGTCAAAAGGTCAAGGTCAAAAGGTCAAAGGTCAAAACGATAAGGTCAAAAATCGCTAGAAAGGTCAAAATGTCAAGGTCAAAAGGTCAAAGGTCAAAACGCTAGAAAGGTCAAAAATCGCTAGAAAGGTCAAAAAAGTCAAAAGGTCAAAAGGTCAAAGGTCAAAACGCTAGAAAGGTCAACAATCGCTAGAAAGGTCAAAAGGTCAAAAGGTCAAGGTAAAAAGGTCAAAGGTCAAAATCCTAGAAAAGTCAAAACGCTAGAAAGGTCAAAAGGTCAAGGTCAAAAGGTCAAAGGTCAAAACGCTAGAAAGGTCAAAAATTTCTAGAAAGGTCAAAACGCCACAATGCGCTTTTATCATCGCTAGAAACGTCAAAACGCTAGAAAGGTCAAAAATCGCTAGAAAGGTCAAAACGCCACAATGCGCTTTTTTCATCGCTAGAAAGGTCAAAACGCTAGAAAGGTCAAATCGCTAGAAAGGTCAAAAAGTCAAAAGGTCAAAAGGTCAAAGGTCAAAACGCTAGAAAGGTCAAATCGCTAGAAAGGTCAAAACGCCACAATGCGCTTTTTTCATCGCTAGAAAGGTCAAAACGCTAGAAAGCAGTTTTATATGCATTTCAGGGGTACTGTGGGGTTTTTTGAACCCCCAATTTTTTTATTGGCTATGCCAAAAAAAAGCAGTTTTCTATGCATTTCAGGGGTACTGTGGGGTTTTTTGAACCCCCAATTGTTTTATTGGCTGTGTCAAAAAAAAGCAGTTTTCTATGCATTTCAGGGGTACTGTGGGTTTTTTTGAACCCCCAATTTTTTTATTGGCTGTGCCAAAAAAAAGCAGTTTTCTATGCATTTCAGGGGTACTGTGGGGTTTTTTGAACCCCCAATGTTTTTATTGGCTGTGCCAAAAAAAGCAGTTTTCTATGCATTTCAGGGGTACTGTGGGGTTTTTTGAACCCCCAATTTTTTTATTGGCTGTGCCAAAAAAAAAGCAGTTTTCTATGCATTTCAGGGGTACTGTGGGGTTTTTTGAACCCCCAATTTTTTTATTGGCTGTGTCAAAAAAAAGCAGTAATTGTTTTATTGGCTGTGCCAAAAAAAAAGCAGTTTTCTATGCATTTCAGGGGTACTGTGGGTTTTTTTGAACCCCCAATTTTTTTATTGGCTGTGCCAAAAAAAAAACAGTTTTCTATGCATTTCAGGGGTACTGTGGGGTTTTTGAACCCCCAATTTTTTTATTGGCTGTGCCAAAAAAAAGCAGTTTTCTATGCATTTCAGGGGTACTGTGGGGTTTTTTGAACCCCCAATTTTTTTATTGGCTGTGCCAAAAAAAAGCAGTTTTCTATGCATTTCAGGGGTACTGTGGGGTTTTTTGAACCCCCAATTTTTGTATTGGCTGTGCCAAAAAAATGCAGTTTTCTATGCATTTCAGGGGTACTGTGGGGTTTTTTGAACCCCCAATTTTTGTATTGGCTGTGCAAAAAAAAAAGCAGTTTTCTATGCATTTCAGGGGTACTGTGGGGTTTTTTGAACCCCCAATTTTTTTATTGGCTGTGCCAAAAAAAGCAGTTTTCTATGCATTTCAGGGGTAATGTGGGGTTTTTTGAACCCCCAATTTTTTTATTGGCTGTGCCAAAAAAAAGCAGTTTTCTATGCATTTCAGGGGTACTGTGGGGTTTTTTGAACCCCCAATTTTTGTATTGGCTGTGCCAAAAAAAAGCAGTTTTCTATGCATTTCAGGGGTACTGTGGGGTTTTTTGAACCCCCAATTTTTTTATTGGCTGTGCCAAAAAAATGCAGTTTTCTATGCATTTCAGGGGTACTGTGGGGTTTTTTGAACCCCCAATTTTTTTATTGGCTGTGCCAAAAAAAAGCAGTTTTCTATGCATTTCAGGGGTACTGTGGGGTTTTTTGAAACCCCAATTTTTGTATTGGCTGTGCAAAAAAAAAGCAGTTTTCTATGCATTTCAGGGGTACTGTGGGGTTTTTTGAACCCCCAATTTTTTTATTGGCTGTGCCAAAAAAAAGCAGTTTTCTATGCATTTCAGGGGTACTGTGGGGTTTTTTGAACCCCCAATTTTTTTATTGGCTGTGCCAAAAAAAAGCAGTTTTCTATGCATTTCAGGGGTACTGTGGGGTTTTTTGAACCCCCAATTTTTGTATTGGCTGTGCAAAAAAAAAGCAGTTTTCTATGCATTTCAGGGGTACTGTGGGGTTTTTTGAACCCCCAATTTTTTTATTGGCTGTGCAAAAAAAAAGCAGTTTTCTATGCATTTCAGGGGTACTGTGGGGTTTTTTGAACCCCCAATTTTTTTATTGGCTGTGTCAAAAAAAAGCAGTAATTGATTTATTGGCTGTGCCAAAAAAAAAGCAGTTTTCTATGCATTTCAGGGGTACTGTGGGGTTTTTTGAACCCCCAATTTTTTTATTGGCTGTGCCAAAAAAAAGCAGTTTTCTATGCATTTCAGGGGTACTGTGGGGTTTTTGAACCCCCAATTTTTTTATTGGCTGTGCCAAAAAAAAGCAGTTTTCTATGCATTTCAGGGGTACTGTGGGGTTTTTTGAACCCCCAATTTTTTTATTGGCTGTGCCAAAAAAAAGCAGTTTTCTATGCATTTCAGGGGTACTGTGGGGTTTTTTGAACCCCCAATTTTTTTATTGGCTGTGCCAAAAAAAAGCAGTTTTCTATGCATTTCAGGGGTACTGTGGGGTTTTTTGAACCCCCAATTTTTGTATTGGCTGTGCCAAAAAAAAGCAGTTTTCTATGCATTTCAGGGGTACTGTGGGGTTTTTTGAACCCCCAATTTTTGTATTGGCTGTGCAAAAAAAAAAGCAGTTTTCTATGCATTTCAGGGGTACTGTGGGGTTTTTTGAACCCCCAATTTTTTTATTGGCTGTGCCAAAAAAAGCAGTTTTCTATGCATTTCAGGGGTAATGTGGGGTTTTTTGAACCCCCAATTTTTTTATTGGCTGTGCCAAAAAAAAGCAGTTTTCTATGCATTTCAGGGGTACTGTGGGGTTTTTTGAACCCCCAATTTTTTTATTGGCTGTGCCAAAAAAAAGCAGTTTTCTATGCATTTCAGGGGTACTGTGGGGTTTTTTGAACCCCCAATTTTTTTATTGGCTGTGTCAAAAAAAAGCAGTAATTGATTTATTGGCTGTGCCAAAAAAAAAGCAGTTTTCTATGCATTTCAGGGGTACTGTGGGGTTTTTTGAACCCCCAATTTTTTTATTGGCTGTGCCAAAAAAAAGCAGTTTTCTATGCATTTCAGGGGTACTGTGGGGTTTTTTGAACCCCCAATTTTTGTATTGGCTGTGCCAATAAAAAGCAGTTTTCTATGCATTTCAGGGGTACTGTGGGGTTTTTTGAACCCCCAATTTTTTTATTGGCTGTGCCAAAAAAAAGCAGTTTTCTATGCATTTCAGGGGTACTGTGGGGTTTTTTGAACCCCCAAGTTTTTGTATTGGCTGTGCCAATAAAAAGCAGTTTTCTATGCATTTCAGGGGTACTGTGGGTTTTTTTGAACCCCCAATTTTTGTATTGGCTGTGCCAAAAAAAAGCAGTTTTCTATGCATTTCAGGGGTACTGTGGGGTTTTTTGAACCCCCAATTTTTGTATTGGCTGTGCCCAAAAAAAGCAGTTTTCTATGCATTTCAGGGGTACTGTGGGGTTTTTTGAACCCCCCATTTTTTTATTGGCTGTGCCAAAAAAAAGCAGTTTTCTATGCATTTCAGGGGTACTGTGGGGTTTTTTGAACCCCCAATTTTTGTATTGGCTGTGCCAAAAAAAAGCAGTTTTCTAAAATACTTGGAGGCCTGACCAACAGGACGTGTTTAGACAGACGTATAGGCACCAGTTCACAGCTTGCATGCTATGGTAAATAGCTATTGATCTCTTGTTGATGGTGAGTAGGCGGCCAGGGGGACACGAGGGCCAAGAGGACACACTCTGTGCGGCGCGTCGAGGAACTGCAGCCTCGCTTGCCCGTGCGTGATGACTGATGGACATTGAGGTTATGTATGGTTGTGAAAGTGATTTTTAATTGCATACTAGGCAAATTGGACAGCCGAGAAAAATATATTGCAGTGTAATATAGGATGTTATTTCGCTTTATAGTGGTGTCTAGTATTTAATGTGATTGATTAGCTTAGTCACTGTGTAAGTTAGCTTAGTAACTCTTTAAAGTAAGAGTTTCATCTTAAGTTTCACCCGGTCACTGGTATACGGCCAGTGGGGGTAAGGATCAGTCAACATTTTAGACTAGACTTTAATAAAACACAGAGATTCTACTATTCTGACCCGAAATGTAGTTATATGTATAGTGTGTGTAATGAGAATCGCCTGAAGAAGTTATGTAACCTTGAATTCTGTCTCTCTGTAACCATTTTAATTGAACCACTGTTCATGCCTGGAAAGGCCAAAACGCCACGATGCGCTTTTTTCATCGCTAGAAAGGTCAAAACGCTAGAAAGGTCAAAAATCGCTAGAAAGGTCAAAACGCCACAATGCGCTTTTTTCATCGCTAGAAAGGTCAAAACGCTAGAAAGGTCAAAAATCGCTAGAAAGGTCAAAAGGTCAAAAGGTCAAAAGGTCAAAGGTCAAAACGTTAGAAAGGTCAAATCGCTAGAAAGGTCAAAACGCCACAATGCGCTTTTTTCATCGCTAGAAAGGTCAAAACGCTAGAAAGGTCAAATCGCTAGAAAGGTCAAAAAGTCAAAAGGTCAAAAGGTCAAAGGTCAAAACGCTAGAAAGGTCAAAAATCGCTAGAAAGGTCAAAACGCCACGATGCGCTTTTTTCATCGCTAGAAAGGTCAAAACACTAGAAAGGTCAAAAATCGCTAGAAAGGTCAAAAGGTCAAAAGGTCAAAACGCTAGAAAGGTCAAAAATCACTAGAAAGGTCAAACCGCCACAATGCGCTTTTTTCATCGCTAGAAAGGTCAAAACGCTAGAAAGGTCAAAAATCGCTAGAAAGGTCAAAACGCCACGATGCGCTTTTTTCATCGCTAGAAAGGTCAAAACGCTAGAAAGGTCAAAAGGTCAAAAGGTCAAGGTCAAAAGGTCAAAGGTCAAAACGCTAGAAAGGTCAAAAATTGCTAGAAAGGTCAAAACGCCACAATGCGCTTTTTTCATCGCTAGAAAGGTCAAAACGCTAGAAAGGTCAAAAGGTCAAAAGGTCAAGGTCAAAAGGTCAAAGGTCAAAACGCTAGAAAGGTCAAAAATTGCTAGAAAGGTCAAAACACCACAATGCGCTTTTTTCATCGCTAGAAACGTCAAAACGCTAGAAAGGTCAAAAATCGCTAGAAAGGTCAAAACGCCACAATGCGCTTTTTTCATCGCTAGAAAGGTCAAAACGCTAGAAAGGTCAAAAATCGCTTGAAAGGTCAAAAAGTCAAAAGGTCAAAAGGTCAAAGGTCAAAACGCTAGAAAGGTCAAAAATCGCTAGAAAGGTCAAAAGGTCAAAAGGTCAAGGTCAAAAGGTCAAAGGTCAAAACGCTAGAAAGGTCAAAAATCGCTAGAAAGGTCAAAAGGTCAAGGTCAAAAGGTCAAAGGTCAAAACGCTAGAAAGGTCAAAAATCGCTAGAAAGGTCAAAAAAGTCAAAAGGTCAAAAGGTCAAAGGTCAAAACGCTAGAAAGGTCAAAAATCGCTAGAAAGGTCAAAAGGTCAAGGTAAAAAGGTCAAAGGTCAAAATCCTAGAAAAGTCAAAACGCTAGAAAGGTCAAAAGGTCAAAAGGTCAAGGTCAAAAGGTCAAAGGTCAAAACGCTAGAAAGGTCAAAAATTGCTAGAAAGGTCAAAACGCCACAATGCGCTTTTATCATCGCTAGAAACGTCAAAACGCTAGAAAGGTCAAAAATCGCTAGAAAGGTCAAAACGCCACAATGCGCTTTGTTCATCGCTAGAAAGGTCAAAACGCTAGAAAGGTCAAAAATCGCTAGAAAGGTCAAAAAGTCAAAAGTTCAAAAGGTCAAAGGTCAAAACGCTAGAAAGGTCAAATCGCTAGAAAGGTCAAAACGCCACAATGCGCTTTTTTCATCGCTAGAAAGGTCAAAACGCTAGAAAGCAGTTTTCTATGCATTTCAGGGGTACTGTGGGGTTTTTTGAACCCCCAATTTTTTTATTGGCTATGCCAAAAAAAAGCAGTTTTCTATGCATTTCAGGGGTACTGTGGGGTTTTTTGAACCCCCAATTGTTTTATTGGCTGTGTCAAAAAAAAGCAGTTTTCTATGCATTTCAGGGGTACTGTGGGTTTTTTTGAACCCCCAATTTTTTTATTGGCTGTGCAAAAAAAAAGCAGTTTTCTATGCATTTCAGGGGTACTGTGGGGTTTTTTGAACCCCCAATTTTTGTATTGGCTGTGTCAAAAAAAAGCAGTTTTCTATGCATTTCAGGGGTACTGTGGGGTTTTTTGAACCCCCAATTTTCTTATTGGCTGTGCCCAAAAAAAGCAGTTTTCTATGCATTTCAGGGGTACTGTGGGGTTTTTTGAACCCCCAATTTTCTTATTGGCTGTGCCCAAAAAAAGCAGTTTTCTATGCATTTCAGGGGTACTGTGGGGTTTTTTGAACCCCCAATTTTTGTATTGGCTGTGCCAAAAAAAAGCAGTTTTCTATGCATTTCAGGGGTACTGTGGGGTTTTTTGAACCCCCAATTTTTTTATTGGCTGTGCCAAAAAAAAGCAGTTTTCTATGCATTTCAGGGGTACTGTGGGGTTTTTTGAACCCCCAATTATTTTATTGGCTGTGCCAAAAAAAAAGCAGTTTTCTATGCATTTCAGGGGTACTGTGGGGTTTTTTGAACCCCCAATTTTTGTATTGGCTGTGTCAAAAAAAAGCAGTTTTCTATGCATTTCAGGGGTACTGTGGAGTTTTTTGAACCCCCAATTTTTTTATTGGCTGTGCCAAAAAAAGCAGTTTTCTATGCATTTCAGGGGTACTGTGGGGTTTTTTGAACCCCCAATTTTTTTATTGGCTGTGTCAAAAAAAAGCAGTTTTCTATGCATTTCAGGGGTACTGTGGGGTTTTTTGAACCCCCAATTTTTTTATTGGCTGTGTCAAAAAAAAGCAGTAATTGTTTTATTGGCTGTGCCAAAAAAAAGCAGTTTTCTATGCATTTCAGGGGTACTGTGGGGTTTTTTGAACCCCCAATTTTTTTATTGGCTGTGTCAAAAAAAAGCAGTAATTGTTTTATTGGCTGTGCCAAAAAAAAGCAGTTTTCTATGCATTTCAGGGGTACTGTGGGGTTTTTTGAACCCCCAATTTTTTTATTGGCTGTGCCAAAAAAAAGCAGTTTTCTATGCATTTCAGGGGTACTGTGGGGTTTTTTGAACCCCCAATTTTTTTATTGGCTGTGCCAAAAAAAAGCAGTTTTCTATGCATTTCAGGGGTACTGTGGGGTTTTTTGAACCCCCAATTTTTGTATTGGCTGTGCCAAAAAAAAGCAGTTTTCTATGCATTTCAGGGGTACTGTGGGGTTTTTTGAACCCCCAATTTTTTTATTGGCTGTGCCAAAAAAAAGCAGTTTTCTATGCATTTCAGGGGTACTGTGGGGTTTTTTGAACCCCCAATTTTTTTATTGGCTGTGCCAAAATAAAGCAGTTTTATATGCATTTCAGGGGTACTTTGGGGTTTTTTGAACCCCCAATTTTTTTATTGGCTGTGCCAAAAAAAAGCAGTTTTCTATGCATTTCAGGGGTACTGTGGGGTTTTTTGAATCCCCAATTTTTGTATTGGCTGTGCCAAAAAAAAGCAGTTTTCTATGCATTTCAGGGGTACTGTGGGGTTTTTTGAACCCCCAATTTTTTTATTGGCTGTGCAAAAAAAAAGCAGTTTTCTATGCATTTCAGGGGTACTGTGGGGTTTTTTGAACCCCCAATTTTTTTATTGGCTGTGCCAAAAAAAAGCAGTTTTCTATGCATTTCAGGGGTACTGTGGGGTTTTTTGAACCCCCAATTTTTTTATTGGCTGTGCCAAAAAAAAGCAATTTTCTATGCATTTCAGGGGTACTGTGGGGTTTTTTGAACCCCCAATTTTTTTATTGGCTGTGCCAAAAAAAAAGCAGTTTTCTATGCATTTCAGGGGTACTGTGGGGTTTTTTGAACCCCCAATTTTTTGATTGGCTATGCCAAAAAAAAGCAGTTTTCTATGCATTTCAGGGGTACTGTGGGGTTTTTTGAACCCCCAATTTTTTTATTGGCTGTGCAAAAAAAAAGCAGTTTTCTATGCATTTCAGGGGTACTGTGGGGTTTTTTGAACCCCCAATTTTTTTATTGGCTGTGCCAAAAAAAAGCCGTTTTCTATGCATTTCAGGGGTACTGTGGGGTTTTTTGAACCCCCAATGTTTTTATTGGCTGTGCCAAAAAAAAGCAGTTTTCTATGCATTTCAGGGGTACTGTGGGGTTTTTTGAACCCCCAATATTTGTATTGGCTGTGCCAAAAAAAAGCAGTTTTCTATGCATTTCAGGGGTACTGTGGGGTTTTTTGAACCCCCAATTTTTGTATTGGCTGTGTAAAAAAAAAGCAGTTTTCTATGCATTTCAGGGGTACTGTGGGGTTTTTTGAACCCCCAATTTTTGTATTGGCTGTGCCAAAAAAAAGCAGTTTTCTATGCATTTCAGGGGTACTGTGGGGTTTTTTGAACCCCCAATTTTTGTATTGGCTGTGCAAAAAAAAAGCAGTTTTCTATGCATTTCAGGGGTACTGTGGGGTTTTTTGAACCCCCAATTTTTTTATTGGCTGTGCCAAAAAAAAGCAGTTTTCTATGCATTTCAGGGGTACTGTGGGGTTTTTTGAACCCCCAATTTTTTTATTGGCTGTGCCAAAAAAAAGCAGTTTTCTATGCATTTCAGGGGTACTGTGGGGTTTTTTGAACCCCCAATTTTTTGATTGGCTATGCCAAAAAAAAGCAGTTTTCTATGCATTTCAGGGGTACTGTGGGGTTTTTTGAACCCCCAATTTTTTTATTGGCTGTGCAAAAAAAAAGCAGTTTTCTATGCATTTCAGGGGTACTGTGGGGTTTTTTGAACCCCCAATTTTTTTATTGGCTGTGCCAAAAAAATGCAGTTTTCTATGCATTTCAGGGGTACTGTGGAGTTTTTTGAACCCCCAATTTTTTTATTGGCTGTGCCAAAAAAAAGCAGTTTTCTATGCATTTCAGGGGTACTGTGGGGTTTTTTGAAACCCCAATTTTTGTATTGGCTGTGCCAAAAAAAAGCAGTTTTCTATGCATTTCAGGGGTACTGTGGGGTTTTTTGAACCCCCAATTTTTTTATTGGCTGTGCCAAAAAAAAGCAGTTTTCTATGCATTTCAGGGGTACTGTGGGGTTTTTTGAACCCCCAATTTTTTTATTGGCTGTGCCAAAAAAAAGCAGTTTTCTATGCATTTCAGGGGTACTGTGGGGTTTTTTGAACCCCCAATTTTTGTATTGGCTGTGCAAAAAAAAAGCAGTTTTCTATGCATTTCAGGGGTACTGTGGGGTTTTTTGAACCCCCAATTTTTTTATTGGCTGTGCAAAAAAAAAGCAGTTTTCTATGCATTTCAGGGGTACTGTGGGGTTTTTTGAACCCCCAATTTTTTTATTGGCTGTGTCAAAAAAAAGCAGTAATTGATTTATTGGCTGTGCCAAAAAAAAAGCAGTTTTCTATGCATTTCAGGGGTACTGTGGGGTTTTTTGAACCCCCAATTTTTTTATTGGCTGTGCCAAAAAAAGCAGTTTTCTATGCATTTCAGGGGTACTGTGGGGTTTTTTGAACCCCCAATTTTTGTATTGGCTGTGCCAATAAAAAGCAGTTTTCTATGCATTTCAGGGGTACTGTGGGGTTTTTTGAACCCCCAATTTTTTTATTGGCTGTGCCAAAAAAAAGCAGTTTTCTATGCATTTCAGGGGTACTGTGGGGTTTTTTGAACCCCCAAGTTTTTGTATTGGCTGTGCCAATAAAAAGCAGTTTTCTATGCATTTCAGGGGTACTGTGGGTTTTTTTGAACCCCCAATTTTTGTATTGGCTGTGCCAAAAAAAAGCAGTTTTCTATGCATTTCAGGGGTACTGTGGGGTTTTTTGAACCCCCAATTTTTGTATTGGCTGTGCCAAAAAAAAGCAGTTTTCTATGCATTTCAGGGGTACTGTGGGGTTTTTTGAACCCCCCATTTTTTTATTGGCTGTGCCAAAAAAAAGCAGTTTTCTATGCATTTCAGGGGTACTGTGGGGTTTTTTGAACCCCCAATTTTTGTATTGGCTGTGCCAAAAAAAAGCAGTTTTCTAAAAAACTTGGAGGCCTGACCAACAGGACGTGTTTAGACAGACGTATAGGCACCAGTTCACAGCTTGCATGCTATGGTAAATAGCTATTGATCTCTTGTTGATGGTGAGTAGGCGGCCAGGGGGACACGAGGGCCAAGAGGACACACTCTGTGCGGCGCGTCGAGGAACTGCAGCCTCGCTTGCCCGTGCGTGATGACTGATGGACATTGAGGTTATGTATGGTTGTGAAAGTGATTTTTAATTGCATACTAGGCAAATTGGACAGCCGAGAAAAATATATTGCAGTGTAATATAGGATGTTATTTCGCTTTATAGTGGTGTCTAGTATTTAATGTGATTGATTAGCTTAGTCACTGTGTAAGTTAGCTTAGTAACTCTTTAAAGTAAGAGTTTCATCTTAAGTTTCACCCGGTCACTGGTATACGGCCAGTGGGGGTAAGGATCAGTCAACATTTTAGACTAGACTTTAATAAAACACAGAGATTCTACTATTCTGACCCGAAATGTAGTTATATGTATAGTGTGTGTAATGAGAATCGCCTGAAGAAGTTATGTAACCTTGAATTCTGTCTCTCTGTAACCATTTTAATTGAACCACTGTTCATGCCTGGAAAGGCCAAAACGCCACGATGCGCTTTTTTCATCGCTAGAAAGGTCAAAACGCTAGAAAGGTCAAAAATCGCTAGAAAGGTCAAAACGCCACAATGCGCTTTTTTCATCGCTAGAAAGGTCAAAACGCTAGAAAGGTCAAAAATCGCTAGAAAGGTCAAAAGGTCAAAAGGTCAAAAGGTCAAAGGTCAAAACGTTAGAAAGGTCAAATCGCTAGAAAGGTCAAAACGCCACAATGCGCTTTTTTCATCGCTAGAAAGGTCAAAACGCTAGAAAGGTCAAATCGCTAGAAAGGTCAAAAAGTCAAAAGGTCAAAAGGTCAAAGGTCAAAACGCTAGAAAGGTCAAAAATCGCTAGAAAGGTCAAAACGCCACGATGCGCTTTTTTCATCGCTAGAAAGGTCAAAACACTAGAAAGGTCAAAAATCGCTAGAAAGGTCAAAAGGTCAAAAGGTCAAAACGCTAGAAAGGTCAAAAATCACTAGAAAGGTCAAACCGCCACAATGCGCTTTTTTCATCGCTAGAAAGGTCAAAACGCTAGAAAGGTCAAAAATCGCTAGAAAGGTCAAAACGCCACGATGCGCTTTTTTCATCGCTAGAAAGGTCAAAACGCTAGAAAGGTCAAAAGGTCAAAAGGTCAAGGTCAAAAGGTCAAAGGTCAAAACGCTAGAAAGGTCAAAAATTGCTAGAAAGGTCAAAACGCCACAATGCGCTTTTTTCATCGCTAGAAAGGTCAAAACGCTAGAAAGGTCAAAAGGTCAAAAGGTCAAGGTCAAAAGGTCAAAGGTCAAAACGCTAGAAAGGTCAAAAATTGCTAGAAAGGTCAAAACACCACAATGCGCTTTTTTCATCGCTAGAAACGTCAAAACGCTAGAAAGGTCAAAAATCGCTAGAAAGGTCAAAACGCCACAATGCGCTTTTTTCATCGCTAGAAAGGTCAAAACGCTAGAAAGGTCAAAAATCGCTTGAAAGGTCAAAAAGTCAAAAGGTCAAAGGTCAAAACGCTAGAAAGGTCAAAAATCGCTAGAAAGGTCAAAAGGTCAAAAGGTCAAGGTCAAAAGGTCAAAGGTCAAAACGCTAGAAAGGTCAAAAATCGCTAGAAAGGTCAAAAGGTCAAGGTCAAAAGGTCAAAGGTCAAAACGCTAGAAAGGTCAAAAATCGCTAGAAAGGTCAAAAAAGTCAAAAGGTCAAAAGGTCAAAGGTCAAAACGCTAGAAAGGTCAAAAATCGCTAGAAAGGTCAAAAGGTCAAGGTAAAAAGGTCAAAGGTCAAAATCCTAGAAAAGTCAAAACGCTAGAAAGGTCAAAAGGTCAAAAGGTCAAAAGGTCAAGGTCAAAAGGTCAAAGGTCAAAACGCTAGAAAGGTCAAAAATTGCTAGAAAGGTCAAAACGCCACAATGCGCTTTTATCATCGCTAGAAACGTCAAAACGCTAGAAAGGTCAAAAATCGCTAGAAAGGTCAAAACGCCACAATGCGCTTTTTTCATCGCTAGAAAGGTCAAAACGCTAGAAAGGTCAAAAATCGCTAGAAAGGTCAAAAAGTAAAAAGTTCAAAAGGTCAAAGGTCAAAACGCTAGAAAGGTCAAATCGCTAGAAAGGTCAAAACGCCACAATGCGCTTTTTTCATCGCTAGAAAGGTCAAAACGCTAGAAAGCAGTTTTCTATGCATTTCAGGGGTACTGTGGGGTTTTTTGAACCCCCAATTTTTTTATTGGCTATGCCAAAAAAAAGCAGTTTTCTATGCATTTCAGGGGTACTGTGGGGTTTTTTGAACCCCCAATTGTTTTATTGGCTGTGTCAAAAAAAAGCAGTTTTCTATGCATTTCAGGGGTACTGTGGGTTTTTTTGAACCCCCAATTTTTTTATTGGCTGTGCAAAAAAAAAGCAGTTTTCTATGCATTTCAGGGGTACTGTGGGGTTTTTTGAACCCCCAATTTTTGTATTGGCTGTGTAAAAAAAAAGCAGTTTTCTATGCATTTCAGGGGTACTGTGGGTTTTTTTGAACCCCCAATTTTTGTATTGGCTGTGCCAAAAAAAAGCAGTTTTCTATGCATTTCAGGGGTACTGTGGGGTTTTTTGAACCCCCAATTTTTGTATTGGCTGTGCCAAAAAAAAGCAGTTTTCTATGCATTTCAGGGGTACTGTGGGGTTTTTTGAACCCCCAATTTTTGTATTGGCTGTGCCAAAAAAAAGCAGTTTTCTATGCATTTCAGGGGTACTGTGGGTTTTTTTGAACCCCCAATTTTTGTATTGGCTGTGTCAAAAAAAAGCAGTTTTCTATGCATTTCAGGGGTACTGTGGGGTTTTTTGAACCCCCAATTTTTTTATTGGCTGTGCCAAAAAAAAGCAGTTTTCTATGCATTTCAGGGGTACTGTGGGGTTTTTTGAACCCCCAATTTTTGTATTGGCTGTGTCAAAAAAAAGCAGTTTTCTATGCATTTCAGGGGTACTGTGGGGTTTTTTGAACCCCCAATTTTTGTATTGGCTGTGCCAAAAAAAAGCAGTTTTCTATGCATTTCAGGGGTACTGTGGGGTTTTTTGAACCCCCAATTTTTGTATTGGCTGTGCAAAAAAAAAGCAGTTTTCTATGCATTTCAGGGGTACTGTGGGGTTTTTTGAACCCCCAATTTTTTTATTGGCTGTGCCAAAAAAAAGCAGTTTTCTATGCATTTCAGGGGTACTGTGGGGTTTTTTGAACCCCCAATTTTTTTATTGGCTGTGCCAAAAAAAAGCAGTTTTCTATGCATTTCAGGGGTACTGTGGGGTTTTTTGAACCCCCAATTTTTTGATTGGCTATGCCAAAAAAAAGCAGTTTTCTATGCATTTCAGGGGTACTGTGGGGTTTTTTGAACCCCCAATTTTTTTATTGGCTGTGCAAAAAAAAAAGCAGTTTTCTATGCATTTCAGGGGTACTGTGGGGTTTTTTGAACCCCCAATTTTTTTATTGGCTGTGCCAAAAAAATGCAGTTTTCTATGCATTTCAGGGGTACTGTGGGGTTTTTTGAACCCCCAATTTTTTTATTGGCTGTGCCAAAAAAAAGCAGTTTTCTATGCATTTCAGGGGTACTGTGGGGTTTTTTGAAACCCCAATTTTTGTATTGGCTGTGCCAAAAAAAAGCAGTTTTCTATGCATTTCAGGGGTACTGTGGGGTTTTTTGAACCCCCAATTTTTTTATTGGCTGTGCCAAAAAAAAGCAGTTTTCTATGCATTTCAGGGGTACTGTGGGGTTTTTTGAACCCCCAATTTTTTTATTGGCTGTGCCAAAAAAAAGCAGTTTTCTATGCATTTCAGGGGTACTGTGGGGTTTTTTGAACCCCCAATTTTTGTATTGGCTGTGCAAAAAAAAAGCAGTTTTCTATGCATTTCAGGGGTACTGTGGGGTTTTTTGAACCCCCAATTTTTTTATTGGCTGTGCAAAAAAAAAGCAGTTTTCTATGCATTTCAGGGGTACTGTGGGGTTTTTTGAACCCCCAATTTTTTTATTGGCTGTGTCAAAAAAAAGCAGTAATTGATTTATTGGCTGTGCCAAAAAAAAAGCAGTTTTCTATGCATTTCAGGGGTACTGTGGGGTTTTTTGAACCCCCAATTTTTTTATTGGCTGTGCCAAAAAAAGCAGTTTTCTATGCATTTCAGGGGTACTGTGGGGTTTTTTGAACCCCCAATTTTTGTATTGGCTGTGCCAATAAAAAGCAGTTTTCTATGCATTTCAGGGGTACTGTGGGGTTTTTTGAACCCCCAATTTTTTTATTGGCTGTGCCAAAAAAAAGCAGTTTTCTATGCATTTCAGGGGTACTGTGGGGTTTTTTGAACCCCCAAGTTTTTGTATTGGCTGTGCCAATAAAAAGCAGTTTTCTATGCATTTCAGGGGTACTGTGGGTTTTTTTGAACCCCCAATTTTTGTATTGGCTGTGCCAAAAAAAAAGCAGTTTTCTATGCATTTCAGGGGTACTGTGGGGTTTTTTGAACCCCCAATTTTTGTATTGGCTGTGCCAAAAAAAAGCAGTTTTCTATGCATTTCAGGGGTACTGTGGGGTTTTTTGAACCCCCCATTTTTTTATTGGCTGTGCCAAAAAAAAGCAGTTTTCTATGCATTTCAGGGGTACTGTGGGGTTTTTTGAACCCCCAATTTTTGTATTGGCTGTGCCAAAAAAAAGCAGTTTTCTAAAAAACTTGGAGGCCTGACCAACAGGACGTGTTTAGACAGACGTATAGGCACCAGTTCACAGCTTGCATGCTATGGTAAATAGCTATTGATCTCTTGTTGATGGTGAGTAGGCGGCCAGGGGGACACGAGGGCCAAGAGGACACACTCTGTGCGGCGCGTCGAGGAACTGCAGCCTCGCTTGCCCGTGCGTGATGACTGATGGACATTGAGGTTATGTATGGTTGTGAAAGTGATTTTTAATTGCATACTAGGCAAATTGGACAGCCGAGAAAAATATATTGCAGTGTAATATAGGATGTTATTTCGCTTTATAGTGGTGTCTAGTATTTAATGTGATTGATTAGCTTAGTCACTGTGTAAGTTAGCTTAGTAACTCTTTAAAGTAAGAGTTTCATCTTAAGTTTCACCCGGTCACTGGTATACGGCCAGTGGGGGTAAGGATCAGTCAACATTTTAGACTAGACTTTAATAAAACACAGAGATTCTACTATTCTGACCCGAAATGTAGTTATATGTATAGTGTGTGTAATGAGAATCGCCTGAAGAAGTTATGTAACCTTGAATTCTGTCTCTCTGTAACCATTTTAATTGAACCACTGTTCATGCCTGGAAAGGCCAAAACGCCACGATGCGCTTTTTTCATCGCTAGAAAGGTCAAAACGCTAGAAAGGTCAAAAATCGCTAGAAAGGTCAAAACGCCACAATGCGCTTTTTTCATCGCTAGAAAGGTCAAAACGCTAGAAAGGTCAAAAATCGCTAGAAAGGTCAAAAGGTCAAAAGGTCAAAAGGTCAAAGGTCAAAACGTTAGAAAGGTCAAATCGCTAGAAAGGTCAAAACGCCACAATGCGCTTTTTTCATCGCTAGAAAGGTCAAAACGCTAGAAAGGTCAAATCGCTAGAAAGGTCAAAAAGTCAAAAGGTCAAAAGGTCAAAGGTCAAAACGCTAGAAAGGTCAAAAATCGCTAGAAAGGTCAAAACGCCACGATGCGCTTTTTTCATCGCTAGAAAGGTCAAAACACTAGAAAGGTCAAAAATCGCTAGAAAGGTCAAAAGGTCAAAAGGTCAAAACGCTAGAAAGGTCAAAAATCACTAGAAAGGTCAAACCGCCACAATGCGCTTTTTTCATCGCTAGAAAGGTCAAAACGCTAGAAAGGTCAAAAATCGCTAGAAAGGTCAAAACGCCACGATGCGCTTTTTTCATCGCTAGAAAGGTCAAAACGCTAGAAAGGTCAAAAGGTCAAAAGGTCAAGGTCAAAAGGTCAAAGGTCAAAACGCTAGAAAGGTCAAAAATTGCTAGAAAGGTCAAAACGCCACAATGCGCTTTTTTCATCGCTAGAAAGGTCAAAACGCTAGAAAGGTCAAAAGGTCAAAAGGTCAAGGTCAAAAGGTCAAAGGTCAAAACGCTAGAAAGGTCAAAAATTGCTAGAAAGGTCAAAACACCACAATGCGCTTTTTTCATCGCTAGAAACGTCAAAACGCTAGAAAGGTCAAAAATCGCTAGAAAGGTCAAAACGCCACAATGCGCTTTTTTCATCGCTAGAAAGGTCAAAACGCTAGAAAGGTCAAAAATCGCTTGAAAGGTCAAAAAGTCAAAAGGTCAAAGGTCAAAACGCTAGAAAGGTCAAAAATCGCTAGAAAGGTCAAAAGGTCAAAAGGTCAAGGTCAAAAGGTCAAAGGTCAAAACGCTAGAAAGGTCAAAAATCGCTAGAAAGGTCAAAAGGTCAAGGTCAAAAGGTCAAAGGTCAAAACGCTAGAAAGGTCAAAAACCGCTAGAAAGGTCAAAAAAGTCAAAAGGTCAAAAGGTCAAAGGTCAAAACGCTAGAAAGGTCAAAAATCGCTAGAAAGGTCAAAAGGTCAAGGTAAAAAGGTCAAAGGTCAAAATCCTAGAAAAGTCAAAACGCTAGAAAGGTCAAAAGGTCAAAAGGTCAAGGTCAAAAGGTCAAAGGTCAAAACGCTAGAAAGGTCAAAAATTGCTAGAAAGGTCAAAACGCCACAATGCGCTTTTATCATCGCTAGAAACGTCAAAACGCTAGAAAGGTCAAAAATCGCTAGAAAGGTCAAAACGCCACAATGCGCTTTTTTCATCGCTAGAAAGGTCAAAACGCTAGAAAGGTCAAAAATCGCTAGAAAGGTCAAAAAGTCAAAAGTTCAAAAGGTCAAAGGTCAAAACGCTAGAAAGGTCAAATCGCTAGAAAGGTCAAAACGCCACAATGCGCTTTTTTCATCGCTAGAAAGGTCAAAACGCTAGAAAGCAGTTTTCTATGCATTTCAGGGGTACTGTGGGGTTTTTTGAACCCCCAATTTTTTTATTGGCTATGCCAAAAAAAAGCAGTTTTCTATGCATTTCAGGGGTACTGTGGGGTTTTTTGAACCCCCAATTGTTTTATTGGCTGTGTCAAAAAAAAGCAGTTTTCTATGCATTTCAGGGGTACTGTGGGTTTTTTTGAACCCCCAATTTTTTTATTGGCTGTGCAAAAAAAAAGCAGTTTTCTATGCATTTCAGGGGTACTGTGGGGTTTTTTGAACCCCCAATTTTTGTATTGGCTGTGTCAAAAAAAAGCAGTTTTCTATGCATTTCAGGGGTACTGTGGGTTTTTTTGAACCCCCAATTTTTGTATTGGCTGTGCCAAAAAAAAGCAGTTTTCTATGCATTTCAGGGGTACTGTGGGGTTTTTTGAACCCCCAATGTTTTTATTGGCTGTGCCAAAAAAGCAGTTTTCTATGCATTTCAGGGGTACTGTGGGGTTTTTTGAACCCCCAAATTTTTTATTGGCTGTGCCAAAAAAAAGCAGTTTTCTATGCATTTCAGGGGTACTGTGGGGTTTTTTGAACCCCCAATTTTTTTATTGGCTGTGCCAAAAAAAAGCAGTTTTCTATTCATTTCAGGGGTACTGTGGGTTTTTTTGAACCCCCAATTTTTGTATTGGCTGTGCCAAAAAAAAGCAGTTTTCTATGCATTTCAGGGGTACTGTGGGGTTTTTTGAACCCCCAATTTTTTGATTGGCTGTGCCAAAAAAAAGCAGTTTTCTATGCATTTCAGGGGTACTGTGGGGTTTTTTGAACCCCCAATTTTTTTATTGGCTGTGCAAAAAAAAAGCAGTTTTCTATGCATTTCAGGGGTACTGTGGGGTTTTTTGAACCCCCAATTTTTTTATTGGCTGTGCCAAAAAAATGCAGTTTTCTATGCATTTCAGGGGTACTGTGGGGTTTTTTGAACCCCCAATTTTTTTATTGGCTGTGCCAAAAAAAAGCAGTTTTCTATGCATTTCAGGGGTACTGTGGGGTTTTTTGAAACCCCAATTTTTGTATTGGCTGTGCCAAAAAAAAGCAGTTTTCTATGCATTTCAGGGGTACTGTGGGGTTTTTTGAACCCCCAATTTTTTTATTGGCTGTGCCAAAAAAAAGCAGTTTTCTATGCATTTCAGGGGTACTGTGGGGTTTTTTGAACCCCCAATTTTTGTATTGGCTGTGCAAAAAAAAAGCAGTTTTCTATGCATTTCAGGGGTACTGTGGGGTTTTTTGAACCCCCAATTTTTTTATTGGCTGTGCAAAAAAAAAGCAGTTTTCTATGCATTTCAGGGGTACTGTGGGGTTTTTTTAACCCCCAATTTTTTTATTGGCTGTGTCAAAAAAAAGCAGTAATTGATTTATTGGCTGTGCCAAAAAAAAAGCAGTTTTCTATGCATTTCAGGGGTACTGTGGGGTTTTTTGAACCCCCAATTTTTTTATTGGCTGTGCCAAAAAAAGCAGTTTTCTATGCATTTCAGGGGTACTGTGGGGTTTTTTGAACCCCCAATTTTTGTATTGGCTGTGCCAATAAAAAGCAGTTTTCTATGCATTTCAGGGGTACTGTGGGGTTTTTGAACCCCCAATTTTTGTATTGGCTGTGCCAAAAAAAATCAGTTTTCTATGCATTTCAGGGGTACTGTGGGGTTTTTTGAACCCCCAATTTTTGTATTGGCTGTGCCAAAAAAAAGCAGTTTTCTATGCATTTCAGGGGTACTGTGGGGTTTTTTGAACCCCCAATTTTTTTATTGGCTGTGCCAAAAAAAAGCAGTTTTCTATGCATTTCAGGGGTACTGTGGGGTTTTTTGAACCCCCAATTTTTGTATTGGCTGTGCAAAAAAAAAGCAGTTTTCTATGCATTTCAGGGGTACTGTGGGGTTTTTTGAACCCCCAATTTTTTTATTGGCTGTGCAAAAAAAAAGCAGTTTTCTATGCATTTCAGGGGTACTGTGGGGTTTTTTGAACCCCCAATTTTTGTATTGGCTGTGTCAAAAAAAAGCAGTAATTGATTTATTGGCTGTGCCAAAAAAAAAGCAGTTTTCTATGCATTTCAGGGGTACTGTGGGGTTTTTTGAACCCCCAATTTTTTTATTGGCTGTGCCAAAAAAAGCAGTTTTCTATGCATTTCAGGGGTACTGTGGGGTTTTTTGAACCCCCAATTTTTGTATTGGCTGTGCCAATAAAAAGCAGTTTTCTATGCATTTCAGGGGTACTGTGGGGTTTTTTGAACCCCCAATTTTTTTATTGGCTGTGCCAAAAAAAAGCAGTTTTCTATGCATTTCAGGGGTACTGTGGGGTTTTTTGAACCCCCAAGTTTTTGTATTGGCTGTGCCAATAAAAAGCAGTTTTCTATGCATTTCAGGGGTACTGTGGGTTTTTTTGAACCCCCAATTTTTGTATTGGCTGTGCCAAAAAAAAAGCAGTTTTCTATGCATTTCAGGGGTACTGTGGGGTTTTTTGAACCCCCAATTTTTGTATTGGCTGTGCCAAAAAAAAGCAGTTTTCTATGCATTTCAGGGGTACTGTGGGGTTTTTTGAACCCCCCATTTTTTTATTGGCTGTGCCAAAAAAAAGCAGTTTTCTATGCATTTCAGGGGTACTGTGGGGTTTTTTGAACCCCCAATTTTTGTATTGGCTGTGCCAAAAAAAAGCAGTTTTCTAAAAAACTTGGAGGCCTGACCAACAGGACGTGTTTAGACAGACGTATAGGCACCAGTTCACAGCTTGCATGCTATGGTAAATAGCTATTGATCTCTTGTTGATGGTGAGTAGGCGGCCAGGGGGACACGAGGGCCAAGAGGACACACTCTGTGCGGCGCGTCGAGGAACTGCAGCCTCGCTTGCCCGTGCGTGATGACTGATGGACATTGAGGTTATGTATGGTTGTGAAAGTGATTTTTAATTGCATACTAGGCAAATTGGACAGCCGAGAAAAATATATTGCAGTGTAATATAGGATGTTATTTCGCTTTATAGTGGTGTCTAGTATTTAATGTGATTGATTAGCTTAGTCACTGTGTAAGTTAGCTTAGTAACTCTTTAAAGTAAGAGTTTCATCTTAAGTTTCACCCGGTCACTGGTATACGGCCAGTGGGGGTAAGGATCAGTCAACATTTTAGACTAGACTTTAATAAAACACAGAGATTCTACTATTCTGACCCGAAATGTAGTTATATGTATAGTGTGTGTAATGAGAATCGCCTGAAGAAGTTATGTAACCTTGAATTCTGTCTCTCTGTAACCATTTTAATTGAACCACTGTTCATGCCTGGAAAGGCCAAAACGCCACGATGCGCTTTTTTCATCGCTAGAAAGGTCAAAACGCTAGAAAGGTCAAAAATCGCTAGAAAGGTCAAAACGCCACAATGCGCTTTTTTCATCGCTAGAAAGGTCAAAACGCTAGAAAGGTCAAAAATCGCTAGAAAGGTCAAAAGGTCAAAAGGTCAAAAGGTCAAAGGTCAAAACGTTAGAAAGGTCAAATCGCTAGAAAGGTCAAAACGCCACAATGCGCTTTTTTCATCGCTAGAAAGGTCAAAACGCTAGAAAGGTCAAATCGCTAGAAAGGTCAAAAAGTCAAAAGGTCAAAAGGTCAAAGGTCAAAACGCTAGAAAGGTCAAAAATCGCTAGAAAGGTCAAAACGCCACGATGCGCTTTTTTCATCGCTAGAAAGGTCAAAACACTAGAAAGGTCAAAAATCGCTAGAAAGGTCAAAAGGTCAAAAGGTCAAAACGCTAGAAAGGTCAAAAATCACTAGAAAGGTCAAACCGCCACAATGCGCTTTTTTCATCGCTAGAAAGGTCAAAACGCTAGAAAGGTCAAAAATCGCTAGAAAGGTCAAAACGCCACGATGCGCTTTTTTCATCGCTAGAAAGGTCAAAACGCTAGAAAGGTCAAAAGGTCAAAAGGTCAAGGTCAAAAGGTCAAAGGTCAAAACGCTAGAAAGGTCAAAAATTGCTAGAAAGGTCAAAACGCCACAATGCGCTTTTTTCATCGCTAGAAAGGTCAAAACGCTAGAAAGGTCAAAAGGTCAAAAGGTCAAGGTCAAAAGGTCAAAGGTCAAAACGCTAGAAAGGTCAAAAATTGCTAGAAAGGTCAAAACACCACAATGCGCTTTTTTCATCGCTAGAAACGTCAAAACGCTAGAAAGGTCAAAAATCGCTAGAAAGGTCAAAACGCCACAATGCGCTTTTTTCATCGCTAGAAAGGTCAAAAATCGCTTGAAAGGTCAAAAAGTCAAAAGGTCAAAGGTCAAAACGCTAGAAAGGTCAAAAATCGCTAGAAAGGTCAAAAGGTCAAAAGGTCAAGGTCAAAAGGTCAAAGGTCAAAACGCTAGAAAGGTCAAAAATCGCTAGAAAGGTCAAAAGGTCAAGGTCAAAAGGTCAAAGGTCAAAACGCTAGAAAGGTCAAAAATCGCTAGAAAGGTCAAAAAAGTCAAAAGGTCAAAAGGTCAAAGGTCAAAACGCTAGAAAGGTCAAAAATCGCTAGAAAGGTCAAAAGGTCAAGGTAAAAAGGTCAAAGGTCAAAATCCTAGAAAAGTCAAAACGCTAGAAAGGTCAAAAGGTCAAAAGGTCAAGGTCAAAAGGTCAAAGGTCAAAACGCTAGAAAGGTCAAAAATTGCTAGAAAGGTCAAAACGCCACAATGCGCTTTTATCATCGCTAGAAACGTCAAAACGCTAGAAAGGTCAAAAATCGCTAGAAAGGTCAAAACGCCACAATGCGCTTTTTTCATCGCTAGAAAGGTCAAAACGCTAGAAAGGTCAAAAATCGCTAGAAAGGTCAAAAAGTCAAAAGTTCAAAAGGTCAAAGGTCAAAACGCTAGAAAGGTCAAATCGCTAGAAAGGTCAAAACGCCACAATGCGCTTTTTTCATCGCTAGAAAGGTCAAAACGCTAGAAAGCAGTTTTCTATGCATTTCAGGGGTACTGTGGGGTTTTTTGAACCCCCAATTTTTTTATTGGCTATGCCAAAAAAAAGCAGTTTTCTATGCATTTCAGGGGTACTGTGGGGTTTTTTGAACCCCCAATTGTTTTATTGGCTGTGTCAAAAAAAAGCAGTTTTCTATGCATTTCAGGGGTACTGTGGGTTTTTTTGAACCCCCAATTTTTTTATTGGCTGTGCAAAAAAAAAGCAGTTTTCTATGCATTTCAGGGGTACTGTGGGGTTTTTTGAACCCCCAATTTTTGTATTGGCTGTGTCAAAAAAAAGCAGTTTTCTATGCATTTCAGGGGTACTGTGGGGTTTTTTGAACCCCCAATTTTTGTATTGGCTGTGCCAAAAAAAAGCAGTTTTCTATGCATTTCAGGGGTACTGTGGGGTTTTTTGAACCCCCAATGTTTTTATTGGCTGTGCCAAAAAAAGCAGTTTTCTATGCATTTCAGGGGTACTGTGGGGTTTTTTGAACCCCCAAATTTTTTATTGGCTGTGCCAAAAAAAAGCAGTTTTCTATGCATTTCAGGGGTACTGTGGGGTTTTTTGAACCCCCAATTTTTTTATTGGCTGTGCCAAAAAAAAGCAGTTTTCTATTCATTTCAGGGGTACTGTGGGTTTTTTTGAACCCCCAATTTTTTTATTGGCTGTGCCAAAAAAAAGCAGTTTTCTATTCATTTCAGGGGTACTGTGGGTTTTTTTGAACCCCCAATTTTTGTATTGGCTGTGCCAAAAAAAAGCAGTTTTCTATGCATTTCAGGGGTACTGTGGGGTTTTTTGAACCCCCAATTTTTGTATTGGCTGTGCCAAAAAAAAGCAGTTTTCTATGCATTTCAGGGGTACTGTGGGGTTTTTTGAACCCCCAATGTTTTTATTGGCTGTGCCAAAAAAAAGCAGTTTTCTATGCATTTCAGGGGTACTGTGGGGTTTTTTGAAACCCCAATTTTTTTATTGGCTGTGCCAAAAAAAAGCAGTTTTCTATGCATTTCAGGGGTACTGTGGGGTTTTTTGAACCCCCAATTTTCTTATTGGCTGTGCCCAAAAAAAGCAGTTTTCTATGCATTTCAGGGGTACTGTGGGGTTTTTTGAACCCCCAATTTTTGTATTGGCTGTGCCAAAAAAAAGCAGTTTTCTATGCATTTCAGGGGTACTGTGGGGTTTTTTGAACCCCCAATTTTTTTATTGGCTGTGCCAAAAAAAAGCAGTTTTCTATGCATTTCAGGGGTACTGTGGGGTTTTTTGAACCCCCAATTATTTTATTGGCTGTGCCAAAAAAAAAGCAGTTTTCTATGCATTTCAGGGGTACTGTGGGGTTTTTTGAACCCCCAATTTTTGTATTGGCTGTGTCAAAAAAAAGCAGTTTTCTATGCATTTCAGGGGTACTGTGGAGTTTTTTGAACCCCCAATTTTTTTATTGGCTGTGCCAAAAAAAGCAGTTTTCTATGCATTTCAGGGGTACTGTGGGGTTTTTTGAACCCCCAATTTTTTTATTGGCTGTGTCAAAAAAAAGCAGTTTTCTATGCATTTCAGGGGTACTGTGGGGTTTTTTGAACCCCCAATTTCTTTATTGGCTGTGTCAAAAAAAAGCAGTAATTGTTTTATTGGCTGTGCCAAAAAAAAGCAGTTTTCTATGCATTTCAGGGGTACTGTGGGGTTTTTTGAACCCCCATTTTTTTTATTGGCTGTGTCAAAAAAAAGCAGTAATTGTTTTATTGGCTGTGCCAAAAAAAAGCAGTTTTCTATGCATTTCAGGGGTACTGTGGGGTTTTTTGAACCCCCAATTTTTTTATTGGCTGTGCCAAAAAAAAGCAGTTTTCTATGCATTTCAGGGGTACTGTGGGGTTTTTTGAACCCCCAATTTTTTTATTGGCTGAGCCAAAAAAAAGCAGTTTTCTATGCATTTCAGGGGTACTGTGGGGTTTTTTGAACCCCCAATTTTTGTATTGGCTGTGCCAAAAAAAAGCAGTTTTCTATGCATTTCAGGGGTACTGTGGGGTTTTTTGAACCCCCAATTTTTTTATTGGCTGTGCCAAAAAAAAGCAGTTTTCTATGCATTTCAGGGGTACTGTGGGGTTTTTTGAACCCCCAATTTTTTTATTGGCTGTGCCAAAATAAAGCAGTTTTCTATGCATTTCAGGGGTACTTTGGGGTTTTTTGAACCCCCAATTTTTTTATTGGCTGTGCCAAAAAAAAGCAGTTTTCTATGCATTTCAGGGGTACTGTGGGGTTTTTTGAATCCCCAATTTTTGTATTGGCTGTGCCAAAAAAAAGCAGTTTTCTATGCATTTCAGGGGTACTGTGGGGTTTTTTGAACCCCCAATTTTTTTATTGGCTGTGCAAAAAAAAAGCAGTTTTCTATGCATTTCAGGGGTACTGTGGGGTTTTTTGAACCCCCAATTTTTTTATTGGCTGTGCCAAAAAAAAGCAGTTTTCTATGCATTTCAGGGGTACTGTGGGGTTTTTTGAACCCCCAATTTTTTTATTGGCTGTGCCAAAAAAAAGCAATTTTCTATGCATTTCAGGGGTACTGTGGGGTTTTTTGAACCCCCAATTTTTTTATTGGCTGTGCCAAAAAAAAAGCAGTTTTCTATGCATTTCAGGGGTACTGTGGGGTTTTTTGAACCCCCAATTTTTTGATTGGCTATGCCAAAAAAAAGCAGTTTTCTATGCATTTCAGGGGTACTGTGGGGTTTTTTGAACCCCCAATTTTTTTATTGGCTGTGCAAAAAAAAAGCAGTTTTCTATGCATTTCAGGGGTACTGTGGGGTTTTTTGAACCCCCAATTTTTTTATTGGCTGTGCCAAAAAAAAGCCGTTTTCTATGCATTTCAGGGGTACTGTGGGGTTTTTTGAACCCCCAATGTTTTTATTGGCTGTGCCAAAAAAAAGCAGTTTTCTATGCATTTCAGGGGTACTGTGGGGTTTTTTGAACCCCCAATATTTGTATTGGCTGTGCCAAAAAAAAGCTGTTTTCTATGCATTTCAGGGGTACTGTGGGGTTTTTTGAACCCCCAATGTTTTTATTGGCGGTGCCAAAAAAAAGGAGTTTTCTATGCATTTCAGGGGTACTGTGGGGTTTTTTGAACCCCCAATTTTTTTATTGGCTGTGCCAAAAAAAAGCAGTTTTCTATGCATTTCAGGGGTACTGTGGGGTTTTTTGAACCCCCAATTTTTTTATTGGCTGTGCCAAAAAAAAGCAGTTTTCTATGCATTTCAGGGGTACTGTGGGGTTTTTTGAACCCCCAATTTTTTTATTGGCTGTGCCAAAAAAAAGCAGTTTTCTATACATTTCAGGGGTACTGTGGGGTTTTTTGAACCCCCAATTTTTGTATTGGCTGTGTCAAAAAAAAAGCAGTTTTCTATGCATTTCAGGGGTACTGTGGGGTTTTTTGAACCCCCAATTTTTTTATTGGCTGTGCCAAAAAAAAGCAGTTTTCTATTCATTTCAGGGGTACTGTGGGTTTTTTTTAACCCCCAATTTTTTTATTGGCTGTGCCAAAAAAAAGCAGTTTTCTATGCATTTCAGGGGTACTGTGGGGTTTTTTGAACCCCCAATTTTTGTATTGGCTGTGCCAAAAAAAAGCAGTTTTCTATGCATTTCAGGGGTACTGTGGGTTTTTTTGAGCCCCCAATTTTTGTATTGGCTGTGTCAAAAAAAAGCAGTTTTCTATGCATTTCAGGGGTACTGTGGGGTTTTTTGAACCCCCAATTTTTGTATTGGCTGTGCCAAAAAAAAGCAGTTTTCTATGCATTTCAGGGGTACTGTGGGGTTTTTTGAACCCCCAATTTTTGTATTGGCTGTGTCAAAAAAAAGCAGTTTTCTATGCATTTCAGGGGTACTGTGGGGTTTTTTGAACCCCCAATTTTTGTATTGGCTGTGCCAAAAAAAAGCAGTTTTCTATGCATTTCAGGGGTACTGTGGGGTTTTTTGAACCCCCAATTTTTGTATTGGCTGTGCAAAAAAAAAGCAGTTTTCTATGCATTTCAGGGGTACTGTGGGGTTTTTTGAACCCCCAATTTTTTTATTGGCTGTGCCAAAAAAAAGCAGTTTTCTATGCATTTCAGGGGTACTGTGGGGTTTTTTGAACCCCCAATTTTTTTATTGGCTGTGCCAAAAAAAAGCAGTTTTCTATGCATTTCAGGGGTACTGTGGGGTTTTTTGAACCCCCAATTTTTTGATTGGCTATGCCAAAAAAAAGCAGTTTTCTATGCATTTCAGGGGTACTGTGGGGTTTTTTGAACCCCCAATTTTTTTATTGGCTGTGCAAAAAAAAAGCAGTTTTCTATGCATTTCAGGGGTACTGTGGGGTTTTTTGAACCCCCAATGTTTTTATTGGCTGTGCCAAAAAAAAGCCGTTTTCTATGCATTTCAGGGGTACTGTGGGGTTTTTTGAACCCCCAATGTTTTTATTGGCTGTGCCAAAAAAAAGCAGTTTTCTATGCATTTCAGGGGTACTGTGGGGTTTTTTGAACCCCCAATGTTTTTATTGGCTGTGCCAAAAAAAAGCAGTTTTCTATGCATTTCAGGGGTACTGTGGGGTTTTTTGAACCCCCAATTTGTTTATTGGCTGTGCCAAAAAAAAGCAGTTTTCTATGCATTTCAGGGGTACTGTGGGGTTTTTTGAACCCCCAATTTTTGTATTGGCTGTGTCAAAAAAAAGCAGTTTTCTATGCATTTCAGGGGTACTGTGGGGTTTTTTGAACCCCCAATTTTTTTATTGGCTGTGCCAAAAAAAAGCAGTTTTCTATTCATTTCAGGGGTACTGTGGGTTTTTTTTAACCCCCAATTTTTTTATTGGCTGTGCCAAAAAAAAGCAGTTTTCTATGCATTTCAGGGGTACTGTGGGGTTTTTTGAACCCCCAATTTTTGTATTGGCTGTGCCAAAAAAAAGCAGTTTTCTATGCATTTCAGGGGTACTGTGGGGTTTTTTGAACCCCCAATTTTTGTATTGGCTGTGTCAAAAAAAAGCAGTTTTCTATGCATTTCAGGGGTACTGTGGGGTTTTTTGAACCCCCAATTTTTTTATTGGCTGTGCCAAAAAAAGCAGTTTTCTATGCATTTCAGGGGTACTGTGGGGTTTTTTTAACCCCCAATTTTTGTATTGGCTGTGTCAAAAAAAAGCAGTAATTGTTTTATTGGCTGTGCCAAAAAAAAGCAGTTTTCTATGCATTTCAGGGGTACTGTGGGGTTTTTTGAACCCCCAATTTTTGTATTGGCTGTGTCAAAAAAAAGCAGTAATTGTTTTATTGGCTGTGCCAAAAAAAAGCAGTTTTCTATGCATTTCAGGGGTACTGTGGGGTTTTTTGAACCCCCAATTTTTTTATTGGCTGTGCCAAAAAAAAGCAGTTTTCTATTCATTTCAGGGGTACTGTGGGTTTTTTTGAACCCCCAATTTTTGTATTGGCTGTGCCAAAAAAAAGCAGTTTTCTATGCATTTCAGGGGTACTGTGGGGTTTTTTGAACCCCCCATTTTTTTATTGGCTGTGCCAAAAAAAAGCAGTTTTCTATGCATTTCAGGGGTACTGTGGGGTTTTTTGAACCCCCAATTTTTGTATTGGCTGTGCCAAAAAAAAGCAGTTTTCTAAAAAACTTGGAGGCCTGACCAACAGGACGTGTTTAGACAGACGTATAGGCACCAGTTCTCAGCTTGCATGCTATGGTAAATAGCTATTGATCTCTTGTTGATGGTGAGTAGGCGGCCAGGGGGACACGAGGG
This sequence comes from Electrona antarctica, assembly GCF_951216825.1. Lineage (NCBI taxonomy): Eukaryota > Metazoa > Chordata > Actinopteri > Myctophiformes > Myctophidae > Electrona > Electrona antarctica. The sequence continues at coordinate 22,975,974 of NC_136801.1, read as the reverse complement.
CCAAGAGGACACACTCTGTGCGGCGCGTCGAGGAACTGCAGCCTCGCTTGCCCGTGCGTGATGACTGATGGACATTGAGGTTATGTATGGTTGTGAAAGTGATTTTTAATTGCATACTAGGCAAATTGGACAGCCGAGAAAAATATATTGCAGTGTAGTATAGGATGTTATTTCGCTTTATAGTGGTGTCTAGTATTTAATGTGATTGATTAGCTTAGTCACTGTGTAAGTTAGCTTAGTAACTCTTTAAAGTAAGAGTTTCATCTTAAGTTTCACCCGGTCACTGGTATACGGCCAGTGGGGGTAAGGATCAGTCAACATTTTAGACTAGACTTTAATAAAACACAGAGATTCTACTATTCTGACCCGAAATGTAGTTATATGTACAGTGTGTGTAATGAGAATCGCCTGAAGAAGTTATGTAACCTTGAATTCTGTCTCTCTGTAACCATTTTAATTGAACCACTGTTCATGCCTGGAAAGGCCAAAACGCCACGATGCGCTTTTTTCATCGCTAGAAAGGTCAAAACGCTAGAAAGGTCAAAAATCGCTAGAAAGGTCAAAACGCCACAATGCGCTTTTTTCATCGCTAGAAAGGTCAAAACGCTAGAAAGGTCAAAAATCGCTAGAAAGGTCAAAAAGTCAAAAGGTCAAAAGGTCAAAGGTCAAAATGCTAGAAAGGTCAAATCGCTAGAAAGGTCAAAACGCCACAATGCGCTTTTTTCATCGCTAGAAAGGTCAAAACGCTAGAAAGGTCAAAAATCGCTAGAAAGGTCAAAAAGTCAAAAGGTCAAAAGGTCAAAGGTCAAAATGCTAGAAAGGTCAAATCGCTAGAAAGGTCAAAACGCCACAATGCGCTTTTTTCATCGCTAGAAAGGTCAAAACGCTAGAAAGGTCAAAAATCGCTAGAAAGGTCAAAAAGTCAAAAGGTCAAAAGGTCAAAGGTCAAAACGCTAGAAAGGTCAAATCGCTAGAAAGGTCAAAACGCCACGATGCGCTTTTTTCATCGCTAGAAAGGTCAAAACACTAGAAAGGTCAAAAATCGCTAGAAAGGTCAAAAGGTCAAAAGGTCAAAGGTCAAAACGCTAGAAAGGTCAAAAATCACTAGAAAGGTCAAACCGCCACAATGCGCTTTTTTCATCGCTAGAAAGGTCAAAACGCTAGAAAGGTCAAAAGGTCAAGGTCAAAAGGTCAAAGGTCAAAACGCTAGAAAGGTCAAAAATCGCTAGAAAGGTCAAAACGCCACGATGCGCTTTTTTCATCGCTAGAAAGGTCAAAACGCTAGAAAGGTCAAAAGGTCAAAAGGTCAAGGTCAAAAGGTCAAAGGTCAAAACGCTAGAAAGGTCAAAAATCGCTAGAAAGGTCAAAACGCCACGATGCGCTTTTTTCATCGCTAGAAAGGTCAAAACGCTAGAAAGGTCAAAAGGTCAAGGTCAAAAGGTCAAAGGTCAAAACGCTAGAAACGTCAAAACGCTAGAAAGGTCAAAAATCGCTAGAAAGGTCAAAACGCCACAATGCGCTTTTTTCATCGCTAGAAAGGTCAAAACGCTAGAAAGGTCAAAAATCGCTAGAAAGGTCAAAAAGTCAAAAGGTCAAAGGTCAAAACGCTAGAAAGGTCAAAACGCCACAATGCGCTTTTTTCATCGCTAGAAAGGTCAAAATCCTAGAAAGGTAAAAAATCGCTAGAAAGGTCAAAAGGTCAAAAGGTCAAGGTCAAAAGGTCAAAGGTCAAAACGCTAGAAAGGTCAAAACGCCACGATGCGCTTTTTTCATCGCTAGAAACGTCAAAACGCTAGAAAGGTCAAAAATCGCTAGAAAGGTCAAAAATCGCTAGAAAGGTCAAAAGGTCAAGGTCAAAAGGTCAAAGGTCAAAACGCTAGAAAGGTCAAAACGCTAGAAAGGTCAAAAATCACTAGAAAGGTCAAACCGCCACAATGCGCTTTTTTCATCGCTAGAAAGGTCAAAACGCTAGAAAGGTCAAAAATCGCTAGAAAGGTCAAAAGGTCAAAAGGTCAAGGTCAAAAGGTCAAAACGCTAGAAAGGTCAAAAATCGCTAGAAAGGTCAAAACGCCACGATGCGCTTTTTTCATCGCTAGAAAGGTCAAAACGCTAGAAAGGTCAAAAGGTCAAAAGGTCAAAACGCTAGAAAGGTCAACAATCGCTAGAAAGGTCAAAACGCCACAATGCGCTTTTTTCATCGCTAGAAAGGTCAAAATCCTAGAAAGGTCAAAAATCGCTAGAAAGGTCAAAAGGTCAAAAGGTCAAGGTCAAAAGGTCAAAGGTCAAAACGCTAGAAAGGTCAAAAATCGCTAGAAAGGTCAAAACGCCACGATGCGCTTTTTTCATCGCTAGAAAGGTCAAAACGCCACGATGCGCGTTTTTCATCGCTAGAAAGGTCAAAACGCCACGATGCGCTTTTTTCATGTCTGGAAAGGCCAAACCGCGATGATGTGCGTTTTTCATGCCTGGAAAGGCCAAAACGCGATGATGCGCAATTTTCATGTCTGGAATACTAGGCAAATTGGACAGCCGAGAAAAATATATTGCAGTGTAGTATAGGATGTTATTTCGCTTTATAGTGGTCTAGTATTTAATGTGATTGATTAGCTTAGTCACTGTGTAAGTTAGCTTAGTAACTCTTTAAAGTAAGAGTTTCATCTTAAGTTTCACCCGGTCACTGGTATACGGCCAGTGGGGGTAAGGATCAGTCAACATTTTAGACTAGACTTTAATAAAACACAGAGATTCTACTATTCTGACCCGAAATGTAGTTATATGTATAGTGTGTGTAATGAGAATCGCCTGAAGAAGTTATGTAACCTTGAATTCTGTCTCTCTGTAACCATTTTAATTGAACCACTGTTCATGCCTGGAAAGGCCAAAACGCCACGATGCGCTTTTTTCATCGCTAGAAAGGTCAAAACGCTAGAAAGGTCAAAAATCGCTAGAAAGGTCAAAACGCCACAATGCGCTTTTTTCATCGCTAGAAAGGTCAAAACGCTAGAAAGGTCAAAAATCGCTAGAAAGGTCAAAAAGTCAAAAGGTCAAAAGGTCAAAGGTCAAAATGCTAGAAAGGTCAAAAATCGCTAGAAAGGTCAAAACGCCACAATGCGCTTTTTTCATCGCTAGAAAGGTCAAAATCCTAGAAAGGTCAAAAATCGCTAGAAAGGTCAAAAGGTCAAGGTCAAAAGGTCAAAGGTAAAAACGCTAGAAAGGTCAAAACGCCACAATGCGCTTTTTTCATCGCTAGAAACGTCAAAACGCTAGAAAGGTCAAAAATCGCTAGAAAGGTCAAAACGCCACGATGCGCTTTTTTCATTGCTAGAAAGGTCAAAACGCTAGAAAGGTCAAAAATCGCTAGAAAGGTCAAAAGGTCAAGGTCAAAAGGTCAAGGTCAAAAGGTCAAGGTCAAAAGGTCAAAGGTCAAAACGCTAGAAAGGTCAAAAATCGCTAGAAAGGTCAAAACGCCACGATGCGCTTTTTTCATCGCTAGAAAGGTCAAAACGCCACGATGCGCGTTTTTCATCGCTAGAAAGGTCAAAACGCCACGATGCGCTTTTTTCATGTCTGGAAAGGCCAAACCGCGATGATGTGCGTTTTTCATGCCTGGAAAGGCCAAAACGCGATGATGCGCAATTTTCATGTCTGGAATACTAGGCAAATTGGACAGCCGAGAAAAATATATTGCAGTGTAGTATAGGATGTTATTTCGCTTTATAGTGGTCTAGTATTTAATGTGATTGATTAGCTTAGTCACTGTGTAAGTTAGCTTAGTAACTCTTTAAAGTAAGAGTTTCATCTTAAGTTTCACCCGGTCACTGGTATACGGCCAGTGGGGGTAAGGATCAGTCAACATTTTAGACTAGACTTTAATAAAACACAGAGATTCTACTATTCTGACCCGAAATGTAGTTATATGTATAGTGTGTGTAATGAGAATCGCCTGAAGAAGTTATGTAACCTTGAATTCTGTCTCTCTGTAACCATTTTAATTGAACCACTGTTCATGCCTGGAAAGGCCAAAACGCCACGATGCGCTTTTTTCATCGCTAGAAAGGTCAAAACGCTAGAAAGGTCAAAAATCGCTAGAAAGGTCAAAACGCTAGAAAGGTCAAAAATCGCTAGAAAGGTCAAAAAGTCAAAAGGTCAAAGGTCAAAACGCTAGAAAGGTCAAAAATCGCTAGAAAGGTCAAAATGCCACAATGCGCTTTTTTCATCGCTAGAAAGGTCAAAATCCTAGAAAGGTCAAAAATCGCTAGAAAGGTCAAAAGGTCAAGGTCAAAAGGTCAAAGGTAAAAACGCTAGAAAGGTCAAAACGCCACAATGCGCTTTTTTCATCGCTAGAAACGTCAAAACGCTAGAAAGGTCAAAAATCGCTAGAAAGGTCAAAAGGTCAAGATCAAAAGGTCAAGGTCAAAAGGTCAAAGGTCAAAACGCTAGAAAGGTCAAAAATCGCTAGAAAGGTCAAAACGCCACGATGCGCTTTTTTCATCGCAAGAAAGGTCAAAACGCCACGATGCGCGTTTTTCATCGCTAGAAAGGTCAAAACGCCACGATGCGCTTTTTTCATGTCTGGAAAGGCCAAACCGCGATGATGTGCGTTTTTCATGCCTGGAAAGGCCAAAACGCGATGATGCGCAATTTTCATGTCTGGAATACTAGGCAAATTGGACAGCCGAGAAAAATATATTGCAGTGTAGTATAGGATGTTATTTCGCTTTATAGTGGTGTCTAGTATTTAATGTGATTGATTAGCTTAGTCACTGTGTAAGTTAGCTTAGTAACTCTTTAAAGTAAGAGTTTCATCTTAAGTTTCACCCGGTCACTGGTATACGGCCAGTGGGGGTAAGGATCAGTCAACATTTTAGACTAGACTTTAATAAAACACAGAGATTCTACTATTCTGACCCGAAATGTAGTTATATGTATAGTGTGTGTAATGAGAATCGCCTGAAGAAGTTATGTAACCTTGAATTCTGTCTCTCTGTAACCATTTTAATTGAACCACTGTTCATGCCTGGAAAGGCCAAAACGCCACGATGCGCTTTTTTCATCGCTAGAAAGGTCAAAACGCTAGAAAGGTCAAAAATCGCTAGAAAGGTCAAAACGCCACAATGCGCTTTTTTCATCGCTAGAAAGGTCAAAACGCTAGAAAGGTCAAAAATCGCTAGAAAGGTCAAAAAGTCAAAAGGTCAAAAGGTCAAAGGTCAAAACGCTAGAAAGGTCAAAAATCGCTAGAAAGGTCAAAACGCCACAATGCGCTTTTTTCATCGCTAGAAAGGTCAAAATCCTAGAAAGGTCAAAAATCGCTAGAAAGGTCAAAAGGTCAAGGTCAAAAGGTAAAAGGTAAAAACGCTAGAAAGGTCAAAACGCCACAATGCGCTTTTTTCATCGCTAGAAACGTCAAAACGCTAGAAAGGTCAAAAATCGCTAGAAAGGTCAAAACGCCACGATGCGCTTTTTTCATTGCTAGAAAGGTCAAAACGCTAGAAAGGTCAAAAATCGCTAGAAAGGTCAAAAGGTCAAGGTCAAAAGGTCAAAGGTCAAAACGCTAGAAAGGTCAAAAATCGCTAGAAAGGTCAAAACGCCACGATGCGCTTTTTTCATCGCTAGAAAGGTCAAAACGCTAGAAAGGTCAAAAGCTCAAAAGGTCAAAAGGTCAAAGGTCAAAACGCTAGAAAGGTCAACAATCGCTAGAAAGGTCAAAACGCCACAATGCGCTTTTTTCATCGCTAGAAAGGTCAAAATCCTAGAAAGGTCAGAAATCGCTAGAAAGGTCAAATGGTCAAAAGGTCAAGGTCAAAAGGGCAAAGGTCAAAACGCTAGAAAGGTCAAAAATTGCTAGAAAGGTCAAAACGCCACGATGCGCTTTTTTCATCGCTAGAAAGGTCAAAACGCCCCGATGCGCGTTTTTCATCGCTAGAAAGGTCAAAACGCCACGATGCGCTTTTTTCATGTCTGGAAAGGCCAAACCGCGATGATGTGCGTTTTTCATGCCTGGAAAGGCCAAAACGCGATGATGCGCGTTTTTCATGCCTGGAAAGGCCAAAACGCGATGATGCGCAATTTTCATGTCTGGAATACTAGGCAAATTGGACAGCCGAGAAAAATATATTGCAGTGTAGTATAGGATGTTATTTCGCTTTATAGTGGTCTAGTATTTAATGTGATTGATTAGCTTAGTCACTGTGTAAGTTAGCTTAGTAACTCTTTAAAGTAAGAGTTTCATCTTAAGTTTCACCCGGTCACTGGTATACGGCCAGTGGGGGTAAGGATCAGTCAACATTTTAGACTAGACTTTAATAAAACACAGAGATTCTACTATTCTGACCCGAAATGTAGTTATATGTATAGTGTGTGTAATGAGAATCGCCTGAAGAAGTTATGTAACCTTGAATTCTGTCTCTCTGTAACCATTTTAATTGAACCACTGTTCATGCCTGGAAAGGCCAAAACGCCACGATGCGCTTTTTTCATCGCTAGAAAGGTCAAAACGCTAGAAAGGTCAAAAATCGCTAGAAAGGTCAAAAGGTCAAAAGGTCAAGGTCAAAAGGTCAAAGGTCAAAACGCTAGAAAGGTCAAAAATCGCTAGAAAGGTCAAACCGCCACAATGCGCTTTTTTCATCGCTAGAAAGGTCAAAACGCTAGAAAGGTCAAAAATCGCTAGAAAGGTCAAAAGGTCAAGGTCAAAAGGTCAAAGGTCAAAACGCTAGAAAGGTCAAACATCGCTAGAAAGGTCAAAACGCCACGATGCGCTTTTTTCATCGCTAGAAAGGTCAAAACGCTAGAAAGGTCAAAAGGTCAAGGTCAAAAGGTCAAAGGTCAAAACGCTAGAAAGGTCAAAAATCGCTAGAAAGGTCAAAACGCCACAATGCGCTTTTTTCATCGCTAGAAACGTCAAAACGCTAGAAAGGTAAAAAATCGCTAGAAAGGTCAAACCGCCACAATGCGCTTTTTTCATGTCTGGAAAGGCCAAACCGCGATGATGTGCGTTTTTCATGCCTGGAAAGGCCAAAACGCGATGATGCGCGTTTTTCATGCCTGGAAAGGCCAAAACGCGATGATGCGCAATTTTCATGTCTGGAATACTAGGCAAATTGGACAGCCGAGAAAAATATATTGCAGTGTAGTATAGGATGTTATTTCGCTTTATAGTGGTCTAGTATTTAATGTGATTGATTAGCTTAGTCACTGTGTAAGTTAGCTTAGTAACTCTTTAAAGTAAGAGTTTCATCTTAAGTTTCACCCGGTCACTGGTATACGGCCAGTGCGGGTAAGGATCAATCAACATTTTAGACTAGACTTTAATAAAACACAGAGATTCTACTATTCTGACCCGAAATGTAGTTATATGTATAGTGTGTGTAATGAGAATCGCCTGAAGAAGTTATGTAACCTTGAATTCTGTCTCTCTGTAACCATTTTAATTGAACCACTGTTCATGCCTGGAAAGGCCAAAACGCCACGATGCGCTTTTTTCATCGCTAGAAAGGTCAAAACGCTAGAAAGGTCAAAAATCGCTAGAAAGGTCAAAAGGTCAAAAGGTCAAGGTCAAAAGGTCAAAGGTCAAAACGCTAGAAAGGTAAAAAATCGCTAGAAAGGTCAAACCGCCACAATGCGCTTTTTTCATCGCTAGAAAGGTCAAAACGCTAGAAAGGTCAAAAATCGCTAGAAAGGTCAAAAGGTCAAGGTCAAAAGGTCAAAGGTCAAAACGCTAGAAAGGTCAAACATCGCTAGAAAGGTCAAAACGCCACGATGCGCTTTTTTCATCGCTAGAAAGGTCAAAACGCTAGAAAGGTCAAAAGGTCAAGGTCAAAAGGTCAAAGGTCAAAACGCTAGAAAGGTCAAAAATCGCTAGAAAGGTCAAAACGCCACAATGCGCTTTTTTCATCGCTAGAAACGTCAAAACGCTAGAAAGGTAAAAAATCGCTAGAAAGGTCAAACCGCCACAATGCGCTTTTTTCATCGCTAGAAAGGTCAAAACGCTAGAAAGGTCAAAAATCGCTAGAAAGGTCAAAAGGTCAAGGTCAAAAGGTCAAAGGTCAAAACGCTAGAAAGGTCAAAAATCGCTAGAAAGGTCAAAACGCCACAATGCGCTTTTTTCATCGCTAGAAAGGTCAAAACGCTAGAACGGTCAAAAATCGCTAGAAAGGTCAAAAGGTCAAGGTCAAAAGGTCAAAGGTCAAAACGCTAGAAAGGTCAAAAATCGCTAGAAAGGTCAAAACGCCACAATGCGCTTTTTTCATCGCTAGAAAGGTCAAAACGCTAGAAAGGTCAAAAATCGCTAGAAAGGTCAAAAGGTCAAAACGCTAGAAAGGTCAAAAATCGCTAGAAAGGTCAAAAGGTCAAAAGGTCAAGGTCAAAAGGTCAAAGGTCAAAACGCTAGAAAGGTCAAAAATCGCTAGAAAGGTCAAAACGCCACGATGCGCTTTTTTCATCGCTAGAAAGGTCAAGCCACTAGAAAGGTCAAAAATCGCTAGAAAGGTCAAAAGGTCAAAGGTCAAAACACTAGAAAGGTCAAAAATCGCTAGAAAGGTCAAAACGCCACGATGCGCTTTTTTCATCGCTAGAAAGGTCAAAACGCTAGAAAGGTCAAAAATCGCTAGAAAGGTCAAAACGCCACGATGCGCTTTTTTCATCGCTAGAAAGGTCAAAACGCTAGAAAGGTCAAAAATCGCTAGACAGGTCAAAAGGTCAAAGGTCAAAGCGCTAGAAAGGTCAAAGCGCATCGTGGCGTTTTGACCTTTCTAGCGATGAAAAACACGCATCGTGGCGTTTTGGCATTTCTTTTTTTTTAAACTCTTTATTTTTTGAATTTTTGAATAAGCAAGAGACACAAAAGACAAACAAGGCATACATTAAAACAAAAACATCAACAGAAGAAACAGAATAATAATAAAAAACAAAACAAACAAACAAACAAACAAATGAGGTCACGGGATGTACAGCAACAAGCAACAACAATACATATTACAGACTTGGATTCATTGACAACCGGAAAGACACAGCCCATATTCACTCTATATCCGCCCCCCCAGCTAAATACTCTATCCATTTCTCCCATCTTCTTTCACCCAGCTCTTTTTGCAGTCTTAGAGAATAGGTCATCTGTTCTAGGAGATGTAGTTGTTTCACAATGTTGATAAATAGGTCAGCAGTAGGACAATTCTTTTGTAACCAATTTCTTGTAATAGCTTTTTTGCTTGCTACAAGTAAAATCTTAAGTAAGTAGGAGTCATCCTGATTTAGCCCATCTGGGAGTTGTCCCAGGTACAAAGATGTGAATGTATCATCTATTCCAAAACCCATAATGTTTGAGATAAGTGTTGTCACTTCCTTCCAAAATGGTTGAATTACAGGACAAGACCAAAAGACATGTGCATGATCAACCACTGTATCTCCACATTCTCTCCAACAGTCCATATGGTTGCCAGTCTGTTTGGACTTCTGTTTTGGAGTAATAAAGAAGCGAATCTGGTTTTTCCAACAAAAGTCTCTCCAAATCAAGGAATTAGTGGTCGTTGATTGCGTTTTCCATGTATTCATCCATACTTCATCACTTATATCAATGCCCATCTCTTTTTCCCATCTCTCTTTCACATACATTGTAGAATCCTTTTTCAACGACATAAGTCCATTATATAGTTTACTCACAAGACCCCTATTACTTCCTGAGCCATAAGCATTTGTAAATATAGTGATTAGACTTGTTGTAATACCTGGAGTAGACCCTTTTACCTTTTTACCAAAATAATCCCTTACCTGCAAGTATCTAAAAAAGTCCTGGTTAGCCAACCCATATTTCTGCTTTAAGTTTTCAAAACTATCAATATCTCCATTTCTAATCATAGTACATATAGAGGTGATGCCATTGTTGTGCCATTGTTTGTATCTATTGTCTAATACTGCTGGTATGAAGTCAGGGTCATATGCTGGCCATCTTAAAAGTTTTGCCTCCCTCTGAAGATGGAAGCGTTTAACAACTTCCAGCCATATTTTGAACGATAAATTTACCCACTGACTCCTCGTCTGAAACAGTCCTTTCTCTCTGTCAGTGCAACCCAATAGTGACTGTATTGGTATATCCATCAGGGATAACTCTATGCTTTTCCATTTTGCAATGTAGGGTCGGTTACACCAATATACCAAGGGTCTTAGCTGAGCTGCTAGATAATAGTCCCTTAAAGATGGGAGAGACATGCCTCCTCTCTCTCGGGCAGTTGTAAGGTAGAACATTTCACCCTTGGCCTTTTTTTATCCCAAATAAAACGTGAGATATGTTTATTCCATTCCCTGAATTGTTTTAAAGGTATTTCCACTGGCAGTGACAAAAAAAGGTATAGTAATCTGGGTAAAATTACCATTTTGACTGCTCTTATTCTGCCACCTAAATCGAGAGGAAGCACGCTCCACCTGCCAAGATCATCATACATTTTTTCCGTTGCACCTTTGTAATTTACGTCAAACAATTGCGACAGGTCCTTGGGCAAATTCACACCTAGATATTTAATATGAGATGAATACCAATTAAAATTGTATTTTGTTATGTTTTCTTGTGTAGGATTGTAATTGAATGTCAATACCTGGGTTTTATTTACATTAAGGGCATACCCTGAGTAAGAACCATATGTTTCCAATATTTCCATCAGTGTAGGTAGCCCCGAACCTGGGTCCATGATTGTGACAAGGACATCATCAGCATACAACCCGATTTTATATTCTTCTCCACCTATGGATATCCCCTTTAATCTTATTTCCTCTCTAATTGCTTGGGCCAGCGGCTCGATGAAAAGGTTGAAGAGGCTCGGACTGCTTGGGCAGCCCTGACGGCATCCACGTTCCAGGGCTATGGGATCGGAAAGACTACCATTTATTTTTATCCTTGCTGTAGGGGAAGAATAGAGTGCTTGAATGCGTTGTATAAAACCCTCACAAAAACCAAATCTGTGCATTACTAAGTAGAGGAAGCCCCAATCCACGCTGTCGAAGGCAGCTCTAGCATCCAGACTGATTACGATAGCGCTGGATTTTTCATTATTAATCTGCTCAATAACATGTAAAGCCCTCCTTATATTATCTTGGGTTTGCCTAGTTTTCAAAAAACCCGATTGGTCCTCATCGATGAGAAATGTCATTGCCTCCTCCATCCTCCTTGTTAAAATTGAGGTATATAGTTTATAATCTGTGTTTAACACACTTATGGGTCTATAATTCCCACATTCCGTTTTATCCTTTCCTTCCTTGGGGATAACAGATATAAAGGCTTCATTCCATGATGGTGGAAGATGACTTTCCTTTAACGTGAAATTAAAACACTTCTGCAGTAGGGGGAGTAAGTGTTCCCTCATAGCCTTATACCACTCAGGTGGAAATCCATCAGTGCCAGGGGATTTATTGGAGTTTAGGCTAGAAATGGCTTCATCTATTTCTTCTTGTGTTATTGGTGAAATTAGTTTTTTATTCATCATTGTGTCAATTGAGGGGAGGTCTAGTGATTCCAAAAAATCAACAATTGTTTGTTTATCTGCCCTGTCCGGTTGGGAGTATAGTGATTTAAAATGTGTTTCAAATGCATTCTGTATGCTATCCATATTACTGGTAATGTTATTTGTAACTGGGTCTCTAATTTTATATATGGTGTTTTCGGCCTGTTGTTTTCTAAGCCTCCAGGCTAAAAGCCTCGACGCCTTAGGGCCAGCCTCGTAATATCTTTGCTTCATAAATCTTAGATTTTTTTCCACTTCTTCACTCAGTACTTTGTCTATTTCTTGTTTAATATTTTTTATTTGGTTTTTTATTGTAGGTTCCTTGTTTGTAACATGCGCTTGTTCTAACTCCCTCAGTTGTTCTTGTAGTTTCGAAAAATGTTCAGCCTTTGCCTTTTTTATCCTAGCTGTTCGGGCTATAATTTTCCCTCTGAGAACCGCTTTAGCTGCATCCCACAATATACCTGGGTCCGCGTCTCCCCTGTCATTATCCTGTAAATATTCAGTTAGGTCTGATTCCATTTCTTCTCTAAATACAGCATTATTTAAAAGGCTGGTATTCATTCTCCAAAGTGTTTTTCTCCTTCTACCATCTAAATGAAAAGTCAGGTATACCCCTGAGTGATCAGAAAGGTCTCTCTGGCCCACTCTGCACTCCTTCAACCTGTGCAAGTCTGCATTGAACACAAATATATAATCTAGTCTTGTATGAACAGAATGCCTTGCACTAAAGAAAGTGTACCCTGGGGCTGATCCATGCATGGCACGCCACACATCAATTAAACCCAAGTCTGCTAATACCTTTTTAATGCGTTTTTCTGTAGGGGTTCTCTTTCTCTTTTTGTTTGTTGAGTCCGAGTCATGGAGCGTAGCATTTAAGTCACCACCAAAAAACAAAGTACCATATGATTCAGCTGCGATCAAATCAAATATTTTTTTGTAGAAAGACATAGTACTGCCCGGGGGAGCATAGACATTAAATAAAGTAACTTCTTTTTGGTCCAACTTTCCCTTCAATAGAACATATCTGCCCTCTTTATCAATTAATTTGGATATGAGTTCAAACTGAATTGAGTTAGAAATCAGGATAGCAACCCCTCTTTTTTTACCGTTTTTATATGAGGAGAAATAAGTGTTCCTAAACCCCATTTTCTTTAATTTTTCGTGTTCTGCATCAGACAGGTGTGTTTCCTGCCAGAAAGCAATATTTATCTTCTCCTTCTTCATTTTTGATATCATTTTGCTCCTCTTAATGGGGCTATTTAACCCATTTACATTTAGGGATAATAAGTTATAATGTTGAAGATTCATATTTTGTTTTGCATTGAACCCTGTGTGAGTAATACTACAGCCCCAACAAGCGAGCCCTGTAATCTAGATTTTGAACAAATAGGTAACCTAGACCTCAAGCCTGTGGTTCCAACAAAAACCTGCATTTCAAAGAACATACATTGTACCTGTAACAACAACAGCCCGGACCTCAGCAGAAAACAAAAACAAAAAGACAATAAAACAGAACAAAAAAAAACACAGAGAATTTCCTAGGGAAATAAAAGACATCTGTATGTCTTTAAAGTAATGAGGGGATCTGGCCACTAGGTGGGGCCCCTCTCTAGCTGATAGAACAAGCAAAAAAAAGTGGCGTCAGTTCACAGTACAAGTATCAGCCTGTAATCATTACTTTTTTAAACGTATTCAAAGGATATTTATCATTTGTATGATTAACTGTATCACACACCGTGCTCCAAGAGGTCGGAGATAGGTCGTTCACCTCTTATCAGGACGTTTCTCCAAGACTCCAACTTCTCCTGTATCGTCAGAGTCCGTCCTGCGGTATTCACTCAGCCTCTCTCGAACCTGTTGTTGAAAGCGCTGTTTAGCTCCTTGCGACGCACGTCTGGGTCCCACTATCTCCCACGGCAGAAGTTGGGTCAGCGCCTCCGCAGTCATGCCCTTCCTCTTCTTGGTGGTGGCCGGGACGATATCACCGATGTCGATTCCTCTCTTCCGCAAGTCCTCCGCAAGCGCTGTCGTAAACAACGGCACCAGTGTCCAATTCAACTCTCATTCTGGTCATCGGGGTTTGAAATCGTATCTTCTTCTGTAGTAGGGCTTTTTTAACAGGAACATATTCTTTTCTCTTTTTTTGCACTTCGTCTGCGTAATCATGATCGAAATACACCCGTTTTCCATTAATGCACGGCCCAGGCTTTTTCTTCCAAGCGGTGTGGATGACTCTCTCCTTCACTGTGAATTGAAGAAATCGAATCACCATAGAGCGTGGCGGGGCGGTCGCGGGGGGCTTTGGTCCGACCCTGTGGGCTCGCATAATTCCTAAGCTCTGGTTTTGACCCAAATCCAAGTCCCCAAGTTCAGTCTTTATCAAATTTTCAACAAACTTGATTGTGGAGCCCCCCTCCTCCGCCAGTTCAGCCCCTTCAGGAATGGAGTATATTCTTATGTTTTCGCGTCTGGAGTACCCTTCCATAAAATAAACTTTATCTTGTAGTACCTGTTGGTCGGATAGCAGTTGAAGAAGAGTGTCCTTGACACCAATGTCCCATCTTTCCATATTAGCAAGGCCTTCCTCCATTTCCCCGACACGTTTCACTGCTCCGTCCAGCCGGTCCGTCGAATCCTGTATTTTCTGGTTTATTTCAGTCTTAAACTCCTCCATTTGTTTTTTAATATCTTCTCGGAAGCCTATACGGAATTCAGCGAGATCTTTTTTCAGTTCGGCTTGCATTGTAGCCAAACCCGCGGTCATAACTTCACTCACAACTTTGCGAAGTGAATCCACCGTCTCCATGTCGGGACACCGGGCTATGCTGTTGCCGCCTCCTCCATCTTGTCCTGCTGTTGTTTTCCCAGCGTTCGCGTCCTCCTCGTTCCTCTGTTCAACAGCGGTGTTTCTTAACTCATATTTTCCTTTTTTACCCTGATTCTTTTCCCCATTCATTATTCACTCAGTTTGTATAAATCTGGATGTATAAAACTTACTAAATTAGGGGAATATATGGGCTGATACCCGGAGCTCTGTTACTAAGCTGCCATCTTGTGTAGCGTCACCGGAAAAACCTCGCGTTTTGGCATTTCTAGCGATGAAAAACGTGCATCGTCGCGTTTTGGCATTTCTAGCGATGAAAAACGCGTATCGTGGCGTTTTGGCATTTCTAGCGATGAAAAACGTGCATCGTCGCGTTTTGGCATTTCTAGCGATGAAAAACGCGCATCGTCGCGCTTTGGCATTTCTAGCGATGAAAAACGTGCATCGTCGCGTTTTGGCATTTCTAGCGATGAAAAACGCGCATCCTCGCGTTTTGGCATTTCTTGCGATGAAAAACGCGCATCGTCGCGTTTTGGCATTTCTAGCGATGAAAAACACGCATCGTCGCGTTTTGGCATTTCTAGCGATGAAAAACGCGCATCCTCGCGTTTTGGCATTTCTAGCGATGAAAAACGCGCATCGTCGCGTTTTGGCCTTTCTAGCGATGAAAAACGCGCATCGTCGTGTTTTGGCATTTCTAGCGATGAAAAACACGCATCGTCGAAAAAGGTTTTGTCTAGAACTTTTGAACCAGATGAGCTATGAATGCAAACTTTGTGTCTAAATCATGTTTTTTGACAATTAGAAACATTTTGGAATGGTTATCTTTATGACTGGGTGTGTCTGAACCTCTATTTAGCTTATTACGAATACTGTATGGCCTATGTAAAAATGTTATGTAACCAGATTTGAGTGTAGAGTTGTTGGAATAAGTTAAGATCAAACTGGAGGAAAGAAACAACCTCTATTCAGATGCAATGTTATTGAAACAATAGAATAATGGCATAATAAGAGAATAATAATAATAATTTATGCTGGGCAGGTCTATCAAATTTGAACAGTGTGTTTAAATTAGAAACGCGCGCACACACACACACACACACACACACACACACACACACACACACACAATGTGCTCCGCCCTTTTGATTTCACAGGGAGAAGACTATTTTTTTTGTCCTGATCATCAACTTCTATCCAGCTTTGCAGAACTTTCTTTGTGTTCAATAGGCCTACATGACTGTTGCAGCCTCAAGGAGGATGGTGCTAGCTTTACTGGCATCTATAAGACTGGTCCAGTAAGGTTCCCAAATCTTACTCATGGAGTTAGTGACCAGCCCAATGTACTGAAATTTGGGATGTGGTGGCCTTTTGACAAGTTCAATCAATGTAGCCTGGGTAGGTGGAAGGTTCTAAAGGGACTTGCTTTGCTACCATTTGTTTGACAAACATCAGCCTTCCCTGACTATGTAAAAAACCACTGAGCCATAGACGTGCGTCTAAAAATGCGATAAACGGCTAAAAATGAAAGTTTTTTTAGACGTCTATTCTTAGATTAGACGTTGATTAGCGGTTGATTAGACGTCTATATATAGACGTCTATATATAGACGTCTATTCAACCGCTAATCAACGTCTAATCTAAGAATAGACGTCTAAAAAAATTTTAGACGTTTTTTATCACATTTTTAGACGGCCCTTTAGACGAATATTAGATGTCTATTAGACCAAAAAATGCTCAGTGGGAAGGAGCCTGAAAAGATCAACTCCGATTTCCATGTCCAAAGATTGGCGTATGGTCTTCGTCATATATATACAGCAAGAGCTGTAGCCATAACAGAGTAGATGAAGCCATACATTGTTTTTTTCTCAAATGGTACCAAGTCAATGGTACCAAGTCCTTCTAGGACAGAGGTGCCCACACTTTTTGTACCTGAGGCGGCTTTAGAATAGCGCCACTGGTATTACATAATAAGACAAACACACTTTCCTACATAGTCTGGCCAATCTTTGGACATGGAAATCAGAGTTGATCTTTTCAGGCTCCAAGGTGAGAGTGACCAGGGTTTCTGTGAGATTCCTGCACTC
Source organism: Electrona antarctica (assembly GCF_951216825.1). NCBI lineage: Eukaryota > Metazoa > Chordata > Actinopteri > Myctophiformes > Myctophidae > Electrona > Electrona antarctica. The sequence goes on along the minus strand of NC_136801.1, from coordinate 22,959,574 downwards.
CTTTTCCCATAGTCAGGGAAGGCAAATGTTGGTCAAACAATGGCAGCAAGAACCTTCCTCCTACCCAGGCTACATTGATTGAGCTTGTCTAAAGGCCACTTGCCGCCACTACATCCCAAATTTACATTGGGCTGGTCACTGACTCCAAGACTTGGATACCTTACTGGACTCATCTTGTAGATGCCACATCATGCCAGTAAAGCTTGCACCATCCTCCTCCACTGAGGATGCAACAGTCATGTAGGCCTATTGGACACAAAGACAGTTCTGCAAAGCTGGAATCCGTTACATCTTGATATATAGAATTGTATGATCAGGACCAAAAAAAGTCTTCTCACTGAGGAATCGAAAGGACGGATCACAAGTTCACAACGTGTGTGTGTGTGTGTGTGTGTGTGTGTGTGTGTGTGTGTGTGTGTGTGTGTGTGTGTGTGTGTGTGTGTGTGTGTGTGTGTGTGTTGCTCAACATCATTTATTATGCTATTATTATTATTATTCTCTTATTATGCCATTATTCTATTGTTTCAATAACATTGCATCTGTATAGAGGTTGTTTCTTTCCTCCAGTTTGATCTTAAAGATGGAGTGCCACTATTTTTGTATTTTTCCAGTTTTTCATGTGTCTATGAGGTGACAGTACTTCATTAGACACCCTGGAGTCGTTTTTATGTGCAATGAAGTATTAACTTTGTATTTAGGGTTTATTCCTAGAGGCTGAACCGGTGAACCCTTGACAGTCATGAAATAAACAGTAATATAGTGACATCACACTATCAGCCCCTCCCCTAACCCCTCCCCTTTATCATACAACTACAGCTGTGGGTGCAGCTTCAGTTCAGGTGGATCACCACCCATCACCACCCACCAGGCAAACCAGGCATACTTAATGAACTGGTGGGCGTGTCCACAAAAAAACATGATTTGTTTTGGGGTGAAAAAAATCGTGGCACTCCATCTTTAGCTTATTCCAACAACTCTACACTCATCAGAGTGCTTTAGATGGATTTTATGATAAATATGAGAATTCCAATGTGTTTCTATGCTCAAAAAGCACAAAATAGACGTTAAGTAACGGTAAGTAAAACTAATTGTCAGATAGTCGCCATCTTTGAAATATGCAAAATAGATGTTCAGCAACACCCAGTTATAAAGATAACCATTCCAACATGTTTCTAATTGTCAAAAAACATGATTTGAACACAATGTTTGCATTCATAGCTCATCAGGTTCAAAAGTTCTAGACAAAACCTTTTCAGGTGGCGGACTGGCGGCCATATTGGATTTGGCCACTATGATGACCCGGAGGGTTGCTGGCTCGGGCACAGATTCAACAAACATGAGTATTTTGAACATTTTGAGCACCTCAGAATATCTGTAGCTCCAACAGTTTAGAAGATAGAGCCATGTTTGAACTAGCGGTCATTTTAAAAAGGGCGTGGTCATTTTTGGGTATTTCGACCCGGATAGAGAATTGTTCACAGTTCCCACGTTGTTCGCGGCGGTCATATTAGTCAAGAACAGTTGCGATATTCTCTCCTAAATGAAGTGCATACATATCTTAGCTAGGTCCTCTACTATTATGCATTTACACTCTTTTTCTCTGGAGAATCTAAGTACATTTCCTAATGTTAAGGATTAATGACATGAAATGAAGTAGGAGACATTAATGACATTAAGGCTGGCTGTCTTAATGAGATTAAGACAGCCAGCAATGGGTAGAACGCTCCCCAAAAAAATTGTCTCTGTGACACATCTAGGGGCCGCAATCTGCATTCAAAGATTTTCCTATAGAAGCTTTGTCATTGGTCGATTTGCCTGTCTGCTTCCTGATTGGTTAGTCATTGTGACCAGGTTTTTTTCGACCAATGACAAAGCTTCTAGGAACATCTTTAAATGCAGATTGCGGCCCCTAGATGTGTCACAGAGACTACATTTTCACATCTACAAGCTCACAACGCGTCGCAGTGTGACGCGTTGTGAGCTTGTAGATCAGCTAGTTGACGAACATTTTTCGTCTTAGTTTTAGTCGACGAAATCAACACTGCACACCTGGAAATGTTTATTTCACAGTATGGGTACATTTCAAACGAAAGCACAAGTCAATACATTAAAAACTGGTACTTTGACGAAACCATGAAAAGCACTAAGACTTGTTTACATCAGGGTCCTCCATTTATAGTCATATAAAGAAAGTTTAAAAAAAGGGAAAACATGTATAGTATGTGGCCAGTTTCTAATTGCAGCCGTCCGTAGGTGCTCTTTGAGAGCGATTTTGAAGGAGTCAGGGATTTAAATGGGTTCCACATTTTAGTGGTCTAGAAGCGGAATGAATTTAAATCCGAATATGGGTTGCACATGGTTTGTTGAACTCCCTCTGGTGTTGTGAGTATGGACTTTGTTGACATTAAGGAAGTATTTTGACAGGTAGGCCTACATGGGTATCTTGGTGGTCTAGCGAATCTCGAAGTGTGTGATTGGCAGTTTTAACGGAAATAAAAATGATGTCTGTCAGTGAGGTATGATTGGAACCAGGAGAGGGCAGTGTCAGTGATTCCAAGGGTGGACTTGAGGCGTGAGTATGAGTATGGAGTGATGAATGGTATCAAAGGCGGCACTGAGGTCAAGAGGTCAAGGAGGATGAGGATGTTTAGTAGGGCGGGTCATACTTTTTTTCTTTTTTTTAATGCTTGGGTGTCTATTTTGTGTGTTTTTTCATGGAGAATTTAAATATGGCATTCATTTTTGGATAGGACAACTCTAAGCTACATCAACTTGAATTTTTAAATCGGTAATTGTACCCGTTCTACCTCATTTATAAGATTTAAAATCCAAAAGAAATTATAACATGTGGGGTGTCTAAATTATGTGTTTTTTGATGGAGAATTCAAATATGACATTGTTTTTTTATAGAATAACTCTAACCTACATTATTTTGTACTTTTAAATTGCACATTTTGCCCGTTTTAACCTTTTTAGGATTTTAAAGACATAAAGGAAAGAATTTATATTGACAAAGTCAATTCAAATTAACATATTTATTAACAATTCAAGTGCATGTATATCACTGGATACTATTATGATGATCAATTATCACTTCCTGAACAAGTACTGACTCAGCCTTAGACATCAGTCTAAGGCAGGAGACCATCAGTCTCCTGCTGGTCTCCTGAGCCCTGATCCCTCCATCCCTCGTTTCCTGAGAGATGTATGTAGCAGAAGCCTCAGTCACCATGTTGACAACCCTCTCAATGCTCTGAGTGTGGCAAGGCCAGTTGGGCACATTCAATGAAGGTCTTAATCTCTGAGGTGTTTAGTGTGCAGGTGAGAACAGAGGTGCCACACTCAGAGCATTGAGAGGGTTGTCAACATGGTGACTGAGGCTTCTGCTACATACTTCTCTCAGGAAACGAGGGATGGAGGGATCAGGGCTCAGGAGACCAGCAGGAGACTGATGTCTAAGGCTGAGTCAGGACTAGTTCAGGAAGTGATAATTGATCATCATAATTGTATCCAGTGATATACATGCACTTGATAATTGTTTGTTAATAAATATGTTAATTTGAATTGACTTTGTCAATATAAATTATTTACTTTGTGTTTAAAATCCTAAAAAGTGGTTAAAACGGGCAAAATGTGCAATTTAAAAGTAGAAAATAATGTAGGTTAGTGTTATTCTATCAAAAAAACAATGTCATATTTGAATTCTCCATCAAAAAACACAATTTAGACACCTCACATGTTATAATTTCCTTTGGATTTAAAATCTTATAAATGAGGTAGAACGGTATACAATTACCGATTTAAAAATGCAAATTAATGTGGTTAGAGTTGTCCTATCCAAAAGATAATGCCATATTTGAATTCTCCATAAAAAAACACACAAAATAGACACCCAAGCATTTTGATTTTCAAAAAAAAATAAAAAATGACCCGCCCTAAATTGTTTAGTGAGCCGGCGTCAGAGGATAACAGGAGGTCGTTTGTGAGACTGGCCAATCACAGCTCGTCTTTTTCGGGACTTGGCAAAACACATAACAGCCTAACATCTGTTTAGCATAAATTATGTTAGTCTGATAGATGTTAGTCGGTGGCTCAGGGTTAGAGTGGCTGGTTGCCAGTTCGAACCCGGGCTCCCCCAGAGTTAGTGTTGAAGTGTCCTTGAGCAAGCCACTGAACCCCTAATTGCTCCTTGGTGCTTTGCATGGTTTCCGCCACCATCGGTGTGTGAATGTGTGTGTGTGGGTGAATGTCAATGTAATGCACAATCTATGTAAAGCGCCTTGGATAAAGGCGCTATATAAATGCATCATTTACCATTTCATATGATCATTTATCAGAACATTAGCAGACCACGGTGGCTGGTGTGGGACATCAGAGGAGGAGGGAGGGTGTTTATTTAGGACACAACTCGTTCACACATCCAGCGGTAAGTGGTAGAGGTGGTAGAACCTAGTATGGTGGCTGGTGTGGGACATGGTTTAGGTCACCACTCATGCACACATCCAGCGGTAGGTAGGTGGTAGGGGTGGTAGAGGTGATAGAACCCATGGTGGCTGGTGTGGGACATGGTTAGGTTCATTCACACATCCAGCGGTAGGTATAGGTGGTAGGGGTGGTAGAGTTGGTAGAACCCAGTATGGTGGTGGCTGTGGGGCATGGTTTGTGACAGGTAGAGGTGGTGGTAGAGGGTTTATTTAGGTCACAACTCGTTCACAGATCCAGCGGTAAGCCGTAGAACACACCACGTCGCCCCATTCTCCCGAACCTCCGTAATAAAAGTAAACACAGTCCTTGTTTCCTTCTCTGTCGTTGGGCTGGCCAGAACCCCAGAACCTGTATAAATAAATAAATAACATCATTAGACTGACCAGAACCTGTATAAATTAATAAAGAACATTCCTCTGGGACGCGCTGTGATTGGCCAGTAGCCACTTTGAGTGTCACTCGGGGGGGAAAACAACTTCACAATTTGCGGTGGTGCTTCACGTGGCTCACGTTCGCTTGAGACGGCGGGCCTCCGTCGATACTTTATCGGCCCAAAAACTAGGACGGATTTGTATTGTTAAGTTACGTTGGTGGAGTTCCATCGTTAATCTTTTACCCCTCTATCACACAGAACTATGTTTTTTGTGTCCATATCACTACGCCCAAAAAATAGTTCCATGTGGTAGAGGCGTCAAAGGCTAATATTTTAGATATAAGGTCAACAATACAATTGACGTTAGTTTTGTGAATTAATTTACTTTTACTGCGTGGTCCCCTGTGCACCCCACAAAATGACCGGACCTAGGAGAGCCTGGTCGGTTGGTGGGGTATAGGAAGGTTTCACGTCGGCCTGGATACCATGCAACACTTTTTCGACACGTATTTTCGGTGGTGTCATTCGATTCCACATCGCGCGAAAGCCCTGCAGACAATTCTTTTTTCATTTCTGCCCAAGTTTGACCGAGATACAGACTCTTTTGTGTTTTTGCACGCTATAACTACAAAATCGCCTATTTGAGTGTTTTCTGTTTGTACGGATGTATTTATTTGCTGACGATTGTTAATGGATTTCATCTGTTAGACTGATCTGTATGCTAACCCCAGGCAAAGATTCCATTGAAAAATATGCATTAGCCTTTGAGCTAGCTAGCAAAACATAACAAACAGACGAGGGCAGGACGAAAGCTGCATCCTTGCGCCTTTACGCATTGTTTATGTTTTTTTTTCTTTTTTTCTCATATGCCAGAGAAGATTTCTTTTTACAGCTCTATAGCAGTGATTTCATTTCAAGGACCCCCAGTTTGACATGCATTAGTCTACGGACCCCCATTTAGTCTACGGACCCCCACCACTGGCCTATGTAGGCTATAGGCACTTTTCATTTTGTTGTAGGCTGTATTGAAGCATAAATGAGCGTTAGATGCCAGAAACATGACTTAATAGCTTTATTTAGGACGATTTATGTGAGGGTGCCTTTCGCCCTGTCCCTATGCAGCTTTCGTCCTGCCAAAAGCGCTGTGCGGAAGTGAGCGCGAGATCACTTTACTTGCCGATTGCGTCCGACTCGTTTCACCAAAATTAAAAAACACTGTGGGTAATGGGAGAGGACAAGTGTATCTTGTTCACAAAAAAGTTTGGTTACTTGAAATTAATTAATCTCTGTGCAGGGAGGGAATTAGTAAAATGGGCGTCAACCGTCCAGGCTCTCCCCTACTTAATATTGACGAAAACCAGAGCAGAACTCCCACCATGGAGTGGCAATCAATTAATGTAGTAGCAACCACTATATTAATGGCAAGTATTTCATACAGCTTAAGTTAAAAAAAATCTGAACTATACCTTTAACCCATTCTGGGCGGGAACCCCTTTTGGTGTTTTAAGCATTGTTATACTTTAGCTATTGAAAAATAGCAGATCTACAAGCAACTTGTAGGTCTGCTATTTTTGAAAAATCGTGAAAATGTGCCTCAAATCTTTGAATATATAATATTCAGAAGGGGATCGGTGGCCAATTACATATCATTTTTGGGGTCCTTGACATGAAATATTGAGAACCACTGACATAGAAACGTGGGTTTTTCAGAAAACTGTCAGGATTTAGAAGACATTTTTTTAAATTTCGACGTCAGGCCTAAATAGGTTAAAGGATCCTTCCTCTAGTCAGTAGTAGTAGTAGTAGTAGTAGTAGTAGTGTATTATTAATAGTAATAGTAGTATAGTTACGTTGGTGAGGTCAGTGGAGTTCCATCGACCCACTTAAAGGATCCTTCGTCGTCTCTGTCAGTCAGACCAATCCACACAGCCCAGCCTCTGGTCACAACTCTATTCATAAGCTCCTGGACACAGAGAGAGAGAGAGAGAGAGAGACTGAGTACTTCAGTGTTATAGGCAGTGTATAACACTTACAATGCTGTAGTATAAATGTGACCAGATTTGAGAGAAAGGAGAACAACTTTTTTTGAATGAATTAATAGCACAGGCAGACTCTTCACATACTAGAGCATGTCTGAAATAAGTGTCAGAGCTGAAAAACATGTAGCTAGGTGTAAAAGAGTCCACAGAAGTGAACCTTTCGAGCATGTTTTCTCAACTTGTTGTTTTCTGCAAGACATCACTCTATAAGCCATATCTCCAAAACTGGTGGGTCAAACTGAACAACCAATATGTCAATTTGAAGCTATGATTCCCTGCTTTCATATGATGTGAAAAAACGAAAATTCAAAAAAATCCAATGACAGTCCCTCAGTCAAATTTGGCCACAAATGGTGCCTTTATCCTTCATCCATTCACACACATTCATACAGCTTTACACACACACACACACACACACACACACACACACACACACACACACACACACACACACACACACACACACACACACACACACACACACACACACACACACACACACACACCTGTTTTCCTTTGCTGTCTATGATGATCAGGTCAGATTGTTTGTCTCGACAGTATTGTCTGCTCTCATCCCAGGATTTCATCTCAGTAGATTTGGAGTAGTAATAACACACAGGGCCATCTAGTGTGAATCCATCTGTCACTACAAACACAAAGAATATAAAGTTAGTTTATAGGCCTATGACACAAAGAATAATAATAGATTATACTAAAACACAAATGAATAATACTTTTCTCAGGGGGCAGAGTATAAATGCCAAACCCTGCCATTCATGCGGAGACTAGAGATCCAGAGGAGGCAGACCTGATGCCTGTGCCTCAACTCCCCTGCTGCTCCATGCCTTTTGTGTTTATGCTTAGAGCTATTCTTTCCATCCACACACACACACACACACACACACACACACACACACACACACACACACACACACACACACACACACACACACACACACACACACACACACACACACACACACACACACATATTCACACTTACATCATTGATTACTGACTCCACACCCCATAGGATCCTTATTGACGTATGTTATGTTGCTTTCAGTTCTCCAGTTTATTTCTTAGTTCTTGTCATTAGGCCTAATTTATAATAAATCCAGTTTTTGTTACACTTTTACTTTGTCTCCTGCCTCCAATCTTTGCCATAGCCTGAGCCAGCTATTACAAGGACAACAAACTAAAAAACACTGACCACACAGTCTCCTCTTCATATCGGTGATGTCGTTACATCTGGACTGTAACTGGTTCAAACCGGATTGAAGGTTGTTATTGGTCCTCTGTAGCTGCTCCAAACTGGACTGGATCTGGTTGTATCTGGACTGGAGCTGCTCTTTCTGTTCCGTCAGGTTGTTGAAGCTGGACTGAAGCCGGTCCAGGTCTTTGACCAGATCATCTTTCTCTTTCTTCAAATCAGAATCTGTGAGAAGAGGAGAATGAATCATAAACCATCCTGCAACTGGAATTACAAAGTCCATTGGCACTTTTATTGTGAACGATTTATGTTCATATTCGGTCGTGGAGAACGACAGATTCTGGGCCATGTTACGCACTTTGGAGCCATGTGACATCGTCCCAACTCGGAGACATTTCACAGACGGTCGATGGTGTGAGTTTTATCGAGTTCCCGTGTCGCCTCAACCTCATACAATCCAAAATGTTCCCTTTCTGTTATCTTTTTTCCCGTTCTGTCTGCATGGGTGACTCAGCTTGTTGTGGTTGTTGTAGAAAACATATGAATTATGAACAATAGAAATGTTTCTTCTACTTCTGGTAAAGCTTGTACACTCTCGGACGGAACGACATCTGGTTGCTTTCCATGTGACTCACAGGTTGTGTGACTGTCCTCCCGTTTCTTAGAGTGTAGCGAATGTAACTATATTTGCTGTGCGGGTTTATGTGGTTGCAAGTAATGTTGCTCTCCTTACCTGCATTGTTGTTCACCGTTACACTGCAGTCATGCTGGTCGATGCTGAGCTCAAAGTGAACGCTCGTTTCAGCCTCAAACACCAAGAGCAAAACCAGAACGACAGAACTAACCCAAACAGCTGAACCAAACCTAATGCCAACCTGAACCCTAGTAGCACCGCAAGCCTTCATCCTGAAATTGACTGGTGACACAACACAAGGCTAACTTCACTGACTAGTACCCCAACACAAACCTAACTTCACTGACTATAGTGACCCAGCACAAACCTAACTTCACTGACTACTAGTGGCCCAGCACAAACCTGACTTCACTGACTACTAGTGACCCAGCACAAACCTGACTTCACTGACTACTAGTGACCCAGCACAAACCTGACTTCACTTCACTGTCCCCGGCCACTGCAGTGTCTTATATACTCACCAGCTCCCTTTCAAAGAGCTCCTCGTTCACATGCAACACAATATCCTTGAATAACGACCGCCTCCGGTGGAAACCTAATATGTCAAAAACATCATTTATTTTACTATCATTTAAAACAATAATAATGTAGTGAAAATAGAAGATGGGTTTGTAGATCATGTACTGTAGATCAGGGTCAAACTAAATGCAATGCCTCAACTCTTGCTTGTCAGTTCAAATGTAATTTATATTAGGGTTCCCCAGTTCAAATATGAATATATTGACGGTACCCAGTGCAAATATGATTCTTAATTTCATTTATTTGGTCTGAAAAGTTGCAGAAAGCTGTCCTGTCCATTCAGCTGACTGGGTCAGTGAAATGGGAGCCAAACAGGTCAGAACACAATGCTATTGTCTGTTAACCAATAAGAATGGACCGGATTGTCTGTTAACCAATAAGGATGGACCTACTAATAATGACGGCCCTGCTTCCCAGAGTCCTTGTGTGTCCCTGAAAGAACGCACACACTGAGCTTTGTTCACAGTTAGCACAGCCACTGTAAACTGTAGGTCAAGATAGCATCGCTACAAATAATAATGTCCATTTCACAGTTAGCACAGCCACTATAGTAGTAGTAGGCCTAGTAGTAGTAGTAGTAGTAGTATTATTAGTTATTAGGGGTCAAGTCCAAAGGGCGTAGACCGCTTATTGTTTTCATCAGTGTTGTTTTTGTCGGCTATTTTTAAATTTAGTCTCAGTCTTAGTCCAGTTTCAATCACCGTTCTTAGTTTTTATAGTATTTAGTCGAACTCATCCTATTTTTATTTAGTCACGTTTTAGTCGACTAAAAGTCGAGCATTTTATTCTTAATCTTAGTCCAATAATCCGTAAATGTATTTGTCTAGTTTTGGTCAACAAAAACTGTTGACATTTTAGTCTAGTTTTAGTCTGACAATTATTTTAGCCCTTTACTTTTTTGTCAGACAATATGTTTCCATCTAATCTAAAAAAATATTTCACATTTTCTGTCATCCTTTTGATGAAAAACACAATGTATGGAATATATCCAGGAATGGGGGCGGACCTCTGGTTCTTCCCCAGCGCGGGTGGTGGTGGTGAGCGGGGCTGGTGTGATTGCTGCCGGTCAGCCGATGTAAGCAGTGTCGTGGTGGTAGCCTATACCCTACCGCACAGGTTTAGGCGTCCTCGCGTCTAAAATAAGTTTACCCTGGCCTGGCCAGGACAAACTTTTTTCTTTCTCCGGTGCTGTGTGTCTCTGCTCTCTCAACAATCAAATGATGAATGAGATGACGTCACCAGAGGTGCTCTGAATTTCAGGGCTGTTATTAAGCTCGGCAGTCCATATACTGAAATAACATACTTGACAATTGACGAAGTAGAATCACAATCAGAAGAACTTTCAAAAGCATTCAACCAAAATAATTAGATTGTTGTTTTTCTGCTTTGTCCGCGGTGTAACCGTCTTTAAATAAATACTTTTTGATATGTCTATGGGAAAAATGCATTGGGATTCATTTCCTGGGCCATGGTAGGGGGCGGGACTGCGACGCTCTATAGCATGCCGTTTTTCATCATTTTTGAGGATTTGAAAAAAAGACGAAAATCACTCGAGACAATGGACTATATATAGCCCATGGTCTCGGAGTGATTTTCGTCTGTACCCCACTGCAAATTAGGATCACAATGGAAACAAGCTACTATAGTGATTTTTGTGTTTGTGTAGAGCGTACCTCAATGTCTCGCGACACTCACAGTGAAAAAAAGAATCGCGTTTGACTGCAAGTCATTCCTGTAATTAGCATCATTACTATGTGTGATCTCCTCTCCTCTCCGAATAGCTCTCCTCTCCTCTCTGTTATCAAAGTGTGGTTCGGGGGCCCCCTGAGGTCCCTGATGGGTCCCCATGGGGTCCAACACTGGTTATTGAAGCGTGCATGGCTGCACGCACACACACACACACAAATGCACACATGCAGATGCACCCACACACGCACATGCACAGACGGTGCGCACGCACATGCTAACCAAATGTAACTCTGAGAGTGTAACACATGTAACCAAATGGACCATTAGATGTCTGTAACTCTGAGAGTGTAACACATGTAACCAAATGGACCCTTACAGGTCTGTAACTCAGAGTGTAGATGAAACCCCTTACAGGTCCAACACTGGTTATCGAAGCGTGCACACACGCACACACACATGCGCACAAGCGCACGCACGCAGACGCACGCATGCAGACGCACACGCACACGCACGTGTAACCAAATGGATCCTTACAGGTCTGTAACACTGAGAGTGTGCACATGGAACCAAATGGACCCTTACAGGTCTGTGACTCTGAGAGTGTGCACTGCACATGGAACCAAATGGACAGGTCCAACACTGTTTTGTGTTATTCATCGAATGAAATGTGGGAGGTCGGCAAGAGAAAGTTTAAAAAATCCTAACAAATACCAGTAATTCGAAAATGTTAGTTTTGTGCTTCTGTGTTTTTCTTCTTTACATTATGACTTAACTGTGAAATGTAAAATTTACATTTCAACGAATGGACCTGTAAATGACAACACAAAAACTAAGGCACTGGTGTGGTACTTCTGGTTTACCGCAACGGGGTTCAACTCCCTGCAGTGCTCTGCTCAATTTGTTGTATTTACATTTTTATTTTCTGCTCATTGTGTTGCCTTTTGATAACCCCCAGGTTCTTTACTGTGTTTGTACCCCCTACACTTAGGTTACCAAGTCTATTTGTTTATTATTTCTGTTCACTAGAACTAGAACCAATTGATGATATGCACACGGCTGCCATCTTGCCAGCAAGGTGCTACCTAGTCAACGAGTACTTACTCCAGCACTTAGGAAAAAAATCATCTGCAAGGAATTTCTTGTCAGGGAGTAGCTGAAGCAATTAGATAGGACTGTTCTGTTTGGATGAATAGGCTGACCACGGGAAGTTGCAGCATTTTTTCCCGATTTCGGAGGATTATACGTCTATACTGGTCAAGGTCATTAATACTGGTCAAGGTCATTTAAACTGGTCGAGGTCATTTACACTGGTCAAGGTCATTGATACTGGTGAAGGTAATTTACTAGTCTTAGGAAGGTCACGCTTTTTCGTCACGCTTTTACGTCACGCTTTTTCGTCACGCTTTGCCGAAAATCACTCCGAGACCATGGGCTATAGTCCATTGTCTCAAATGATTTGTCTTTTTTTTAAATCCTCAAAAATGATGTAAAAAGGCGTGCTATAGTATGCCGTCTGAGATGGGCTACATAGCCCATGGTCAAAAATGATGAAAAACGAAGATTTGGAAAAAGGACGAAAATCACTCCGAGACCATGGGCTATAGTCCATTGTCTCGAGTGATTTTCATCTTTTTTCAAATCCTCAAAAATAATGAAAAACGGCATGCTATAGTATGCCGTCCGAGACCATGGGCTATAAATGATGAAAAACTAGGATTTGAAAAAAAGACAAAAATCACTCCAAGACCATGGTCTTGGAGTGATTTTATTTTTTTATTTTCAAATCCTCAAAAATGATGAAAAACGGCATGCTATAGTCTGCCATGCGAGGGTATGGGCTATGGGCTGAACTTGAACCCACGACACGTGGCTCGCATAGACAGCAGCTTATCACAGAGAGCCACCATGCTCTCTGAGAATCTCCTCAGCTTTCCATCTCTTTCCAGTATTCTTCTGGATGTTATTCTCCAAAACATGCTGCAGAGTGAAAGTAGGAGGAACTCAGCTGGATTTGAACCTACAACCTCTGGTTCACATGTACATCGTCTTAACAAGGGTGCCACTGAGCCCTCTGTGATTAAAAGTTTTACGATGTTCTTCTTGGTGTCACTTTTCAAATGGGGTATTGGGATCATGTACAGAGCATTTTAATGGTGTTTTGCTGTGCATCAAAGGTGTCTTTTAGTGCTTTTAAGTGTTATCATGGATTTTAATCACATAATATAGAGGAGAAACCATGACAGAACACAGACAGCCTGGTAGCTCAATGTGTTAAGTGGCTGTTCTCAATCCCACTCTGGTCTTTACTCTGAAACTTTACTTTGAAGAAATCTCACTCAGTCAGTCTAAGGTATGGTGCAGTTGGTAAAGAGAAGGACCTTGAAGTCAACAAATCAATTTCTCCTAGAAACTCCATTCACGTGTTTTATAGTTCAGCTTACTGTGGAGACACATGCTGGAACTTTTTACTTTGCGTGCTATGCCGTCTGAGATGGGCGATAGATAGCCCATGGTAAAAAATGATGAAACACGAGGATTTGAAAAAAATATGAAAATCACTCCGAGACCATGGGCTATAGTCCATTGTCTCGAGTGATTTTCGTCTTTTTTTCAAATTCTCAAAAATGATGAAAAACGGCGTGCTATAGTATGCCGTCTGAGATGGGCTATAGCCCATGGTCAAAAATGATGAAAAACGATGATTTGGAAAAAGGACGAAAATCACCCCGAGACCATGGGCTATAGTCCATTGTCTCGAGTGATTTTCGTCTTTTTTTCAAATCCTCAAAAATGATGAAAAAAGGCGTGCTATGCCGTCTGAGATGGGCGATAGATAGCCCATGGTCAAAAATGATGCAACACGAGGATTTGAAAAAAAGATGAAAATCACTCAGAGACCATGGGCTATAGTCCATTGTCTCGAGTGATTTTCGTCTTTTTTTCAAATTCTCAAAAATGATGAAAAACGGCATGCTATTAGTATGCCGTCTGAGATGGGCTATAGCCCATGGTCAGAAATGATGAAAAACGAAGATTTGGAAAAAGGACGAAAATCACCCCGAGACCATGGGCTATAGTCCATTGTCTCGAGTGATTTTCGTATTTTTTTCAAATCCTCAAAAATTATGAAAAAAGGCGTGCTATGCCGTCTGAGATGGGCGATAGATAGCCCATGGTCAAAAATTATGAAACACAAGGATTTGAAAAAATGATGAAAATCACTCCGAGACCATGGGCTAAAGTCCATTGTCTCGAGTGATTTTCGTCTTTTTTTCAAATTCTCAAAAATGATGAAAAACGGCATGCTATTAGTATGCCGTCTGAGATGGGCTATAGCCCATGGTCAGAAATGATGAAAAACGAAGATTTGGAAAAAGGACGAAAATCACCCCGAGACCATGGGCTATAGTCCATTGTCTCGAGTGATTTTCGTATTTTTTTCAAATCCTCAAAAATTATGAAAAAAGGCGTGCTATGCCGTCTGAGATGGGCGATAGATAGCCCATGGTCAAAAATTATGAAACACAAGGATTTGAAAAAAAGATGAAAATCACTCCGAGACCATGGGCTATAGTCTATTGTCTCAAGTGATTTTCGTCTTTTTTTCAAATTCTCAAAAATGATGAAAAATGGCGTGCTATAGTATGCCGTCTGAGATGGGCTATGGCCCATGGTCAAAAATGATGAAAAACAAGGATTTGAAAAAAAGATGAAAATCACTCCGAGACCATGGGCTATAGTCCATTGTCTCGAGTGATTTTCGTCTTTTTTTCAAATTCTCAAAAATGATGAAAAACGGCATGCTATTAGTATGCCGTCTGAGATGGGCTATAGCCCATGGTCAGAAATGATGAAAAACGAAGATTTGGAAAAAGGACGAAAATCACCCCGAGACCATGGGCTATATATAGTCCATTGTCTCGAGTGATTTTCGTCTTTTTTTCAAATCCTCAAAAATGATGAAAAAAGGCGTGCTATGCCGTCTGAGATGGGCGATAGATAGCCCATGGTCAAAAATTATGAAACACAAGGATTTGAAAAAAATATGAAAATCACTCCGAGACCATGGGCTATAGTCCATTGTCTCGAGTGATTTTCGTCTTTTTTCAAATCCTCAAAAATAATGAAAAACGGCATGCAATAGTATGCCATGCGAGGGTATGGGCTGAACTTGAACCCACGACACGTGGCTCGCATAGAAAGCAGCTTATCACAGAGAGCCACCATGCTCTCTGAGAATCTCCTCAGCTTTCCATCTCTTTCCAGTATTCTTCTGGATGTTATTCTCCAAAACATGCTGCAGAGTGAAAGTAGGAGGAACTCAGCTGGATTTGAACCTACAACCTCTGGTTCACATGGACATCATCTTAACAAGGGTGCCACTGAGCCCTCTGTGATTATAAGTTTCATGATGTTCTTCTTGGTGTCACTTTTCAAATGGGGCATTGGGATCATGTACAGAGCATTTTAATGGTGTTTTGCTGTGCATCAAAGGTGTCTTTTAGTGCTTTTAAGTGTTATCATGGATTTTAATCAAATAATATAGAGGAGAAACCATGACAGACAGCCTGGTAGCTCAATGTGTTAAGTGGCTGTTCTCATGATCCAGACGTTGTGGGTTCAAATCCCACTCTGGTCTTTACTCTGAAACTTTACTTTGAAGAAAGAAGAAGATGAAAGTGCACGGAAATCTCGCTCAGTCAGTCTGAGGTATGGTGCAGTTGGTAAAGAGAAGGACCTTGAAGTCAAAAAATCAATTTCTCCTAGAAACTCCATTCACGTGTTTTCTAATTCAGCTTACTGTGGAGACACATGCTGGAACTTTTTACTTTGAATTGTTTTGTAGTGTCTGAGTTATTTAACTTAAACGCCCAATGCATTCTCAATGGCAATAGCATAAACTTTGGCATGCTACTAGTCCTACATACTTACTCCTAGAAACCCCATTCAAACCTATTTAGGTTCATCTTACTTTGGACATGTTTGCCTGAAAAGGAATCTTTGAAATGTTGAATAGTTTTAGAAATATAGTGCTTTCAAATTTGAGAATTTTATAATGGGGCTCAATGGCAGCTCTATGGCACAAAAATCACTTTCTCCTAGAAACTCCATTCACGTGTTTTATAATTCAGCTTACTGTGGAGACACATGCTGGAACATTTTACTTTGAAATGTTTTGTAGTTTCTGAGTTATTTAACTTAAACGCCCAATGCATTCTCAATGGCAATAGCACAAACTTTGGCATGCTACTATATACTGTCGTCTATACTGGTCAAGGTCATTTACACTGGTCAAGGTCATTGATACTGGTGAAGGTAATTTACTGGTCTTATGAAGGTCACGCTTTTTCGTCACGCTTTTACGTCACGCTTTTTCGTCACGCTTTGACAAAAATCACTCCGAGACCATGGGCTATAGTCCATTGTCTCGAGTGATTTTCGTCTTTTTTTCTAATTCTCAAAAATGATGAAAAATGGCGTGCTATAGTATGCCGTCTGAGATGGGCTATAGCCCATGGTCAAAAATGATGAAAAACAAGGATTTGAAAAAAAGATGAAACTCACTCCGAGACCATGGGCTATAGTCCATTGTCTCGAGTGATTTTCGTCTTTTTTTCAAATTCTCAAAAATGATGAAAAACGGTGTGCTATAGTATGCCGTCTGAGATGGGCTATAGCCCAAGGTCAAAAATGATGAAAAACGAAGATTTGGAAAAAGGACGAAAATCACCCCGAGACCATGGGCTATAGTCCATTGCCTCGAGTGATTTTCGTCTTTTTTTCAAATCCTCAAAAATGATGAAAAACGGTGTGCTATAGTATGCCGCCTGAGATGGGCTATAGCCCATGGTCAAAAATGATGAAAAACGAAGATTTGGAAAAAGGACGAAAATCACCCCGAGACCATGGGCTATAGTCCATTGCCTCGAGTGATTTTCGTCTTTTTTTCAAATCCTCAAAAATGATGAAAAAAGGCGTGCTATGCCGTCTGAGATGTGCGATAGATAGCCCATGGTCAAAGATGATGAAACACGAGGATTTGAAAAAAAGATGAAAATCACTCCGAGACCATGGGCTATAGTCCATTGTCTCGAGTGATTTTCGTCTTTTTTTCTAATTCTCAAAAATGATGAAAAATGGCATGCTATAGTATGCCGTCTGAGATGGGCTATAGCCCATGGTCAAAAATGATGAAAAACAAGGATTTGAAAAAAAGATGAAAATCACTCCGAGACCATGGGCTATAGTCCATTGTCTCGAGTGATTTTCGTCTTTTTTTCAAATTCTCAAAAATGATGAAAAACTGCGTGCTATAGTATGCCGTCTGAGATGGGCTATAGCCCATGGTCAAAAATGATGAAAAACAAGGATTTGAAAAAAAGATGAAAATCACTCCGAGACCATGGGCTATAGTCCATTGTCTCGAGTGATTTTCGTCTTTTTTTCTAATTCTCAAAAATGATGAAAAATGGCGTGCTATAGTATGCCGTCTGAGATGGGCTATAGCCCATGGTCAAAAATGATGAAAAACAAGGATTTGAAAAAAAGATGAAACTCACTCCGAGACCATGGGCTATAGTCCATTGTCTCGAGTGATTTTCGTCTTTTTTTCAAATTCTCAAAAATGATGAAAAACGGTGTGCTATAGTATGCCGTCTGAGATGGGCTATAGCCCAAGGTCAAAAATGATGAAAAACGAAGATTTGGAAAAAGGACGAAAATCACCCCGAGACCATGGGCTATAGTCCATTGCCTCGAGTGATTTTCGTCTTTTTTTCAAATCCTCAAAAATGATGAAAAACGGTGTGCTATAGTATGCCGCCTGAGATGGGCTATAGCCCATGGTCAAAAATGATGAAAAACGAAGATTTGGAAAAAGGACGAAAATCACCCCGAGACCATGGGCTATAGTCCATTGCCTCGAGTGATTTTCGTCTTTTTTTCAAATCCTCAAAAATGATGAAAAAAGGCGTGCTATGCCGTCTGAGATGTGCGATAGATAGCCCATGGTCAAAGATGATGAAACACGAGGATTTGAAAAAAAGATGAAAATCACTCCGAGACCATGGGCTATAGTCCATTGTCTCGAGTGATTTTCGTCTTTTTTTCTAATTCTCAAAAATGATGAAAAATGGCATGCTATAGTATGCCGTCTGAGATGGGCTATAGCCCATGGTCAAAAATGATGAAAAACAAGGATTTGAAAAAAAGATGAAAATCACTCCGAGACCATGGGCTATAGTCCATTGTCTCGAGTGATTTTCGTCTTTTTTTCAAATTCTCAAAAATGATGAAAAACTGCGTGCTATAGTATGCCGTCTGAGATGGGCTATAGCCCATGGTCAAAAATGATGAAAAACAAGGATTTGAAAAAAAGATGAAAATCACTCCGAGACCATGGGCTATAGTCCATTGTCTCGAGTGATTTTCGTCTTTTTTTCAAATTCTCAAAAATGATGAAAAACGGCGTGCTATAGTATGCCGTTTGAGATGGGCTATAGCCCATGGTCAAAAATTATGAAAAACGAAAATTTGGAAAAAGGACGAAAATCACCCCGAGACCATGGGCTATAGTCCATGGTCTCGAGTGATTTTCGTCTTTTTTTCAAATCCTCAAAAATGATGAAAAAAGGCGTGCTATAGTATGCCGTCTGAGATGGGCTATAGCCCATGGTCAAAAATGATGAAACACGAGGATTTGAAAAAAATATGAAAATCACTCCGAGACCATGGGCTATAGTCCATTGTCTCGAGTGATTTTCGTCTTTTTTTCAAATTCTCAAAAATGATGAAAAACGGTGTGCTATAGTATGCCGTCTGAGATGGGCTATAGCCCATGGTCAAAAATGATGAAAAACAAGGATTTGAAAAAAAGATGAAAATCACTCCGAGACCATGGGCTATAGTCCATTGTCTCGAGTGATTTTCGTCTTTTTTTCAAATTCTCAAAAATGATGAAAAACGGTGTGCTATAGTATGCCGTCTGAGATGGGCTATAGCCCATGGTCAAAAATGATGAAAAACGAAGATTTGGAAAAAGGACGAAAATCACCCCGAGACCATGGGCTATAGTCCATTGCCTCGAGTGATTTTCGTCTTTTTTTCAAATCCTCAAAAATGATGAAAAAAGGCGTGCTATGCCGTCTGAGATGGGCGATAGATAGCCCATGGTCAAAGATGATGAAACACGAGGATTTGAAAAAAAGATGAAAATCACTCCGAGACCATGGGCTATAGTCCATTGTCTCGAGTGATTTTCGTCTTTTTTTCTAATTCTCAAAAATGATGAAAAACGGCGTGCTATAGTATGCCGTCTGAGATGGGCTATAGCCCATGGTCAAAAATGATGAAAAACAAGGATTTGAAAAAAAGATGAAAATCACTCCAAGACCATGGGCTATAGTCCATTGTCTCGAGTGATTTTCGTCTTTTTTTTAAATTCTCAAAAATGATGAAAAACTGCGTGCTATAGTATGCCGTCTGAGATGGGCTATAGCCCATGGTCAAAAATGATGAAAAACAAGGATTTGAAAAAAAGATGAAAATCACTCCGAGACCATGGGCTATAGTCCATTGCCTCGAGTGATTTTCGTCTTTTTTTCAAATCCTCAAAAATGATGAAAAAAGGCGTGCTATGCCGTCTGAGATGGGCGATAGATAGCCCTGGTCAAAGATGATGAAACACGAGGATTTGAAAAAAAGATGAAAATCACTCCGAGACCATGGGCTATAGTCCATTGTCTCGAGTGATTTTCGTCTTTTTTTCAAATTCTCAAAAATGATGAAAAACGGTGTGCTATAGTATGCCGTCTGAGATGGGCTATAGCCCATGGTCAAAAATGATGAAAAACGAAGATTTGGAAAAAGGACGAAAATCACCCCGAGACCATGGGCTATAGTCCATTGCCTCGAGTGATTTTCGTCTTTTTTTCAAATTCTCAAAAATGATGAAAAACGGTGTGCTATAGTATGCCGTCTGAGATGGGCTATAGCCCATGGTCAAAAATGATGAAAAACGAAGATTTGGAAAAAGGACGAAAATCACCCCGAGACCATGGGCTATAGTCCATTGCCTCGAGTGATTTTCGTCTTTTTTTCAAATCCTCAAAAATGTAGAAAAAAGGCGTGCTATGCCGTCTGAGATGGGCGATAGATAGCCCATGGTCAAAGATGATGAAACACGAGGATTTGAAAAAAAGATGAAAATCACTCCGAGACCATGGGCTATAGTCCATTGTCTCGAGTGATTTTCGTCTTTTTTTCTAATTCTCAAAAATGATGAAAAACGGAGTGCTATAGTATGCCGTCTGAGATGGGCTATAGCCCATGGTCAAAAATGATGAAAAACAAGGATTTGAAAAAAAGATGAAAATCACTCCGAGACCATGGGCTATAGTCCATTGTCTCGAGTGATTTTCGTCTTTTTTTCAAATTCTCAAAAATGATGAAAAACTGCGTGCTATAGTATGCCGTCTGAGATGGGCTATAGCCCATGGTCAAAAATGATGAAAAACAAGGATTTGAAAAAAAGATGAAAATCACTCCGAGACCATGGGCTATAGTCCATTGCCTCGAGTGATTTTCGTCTTTTTTTCAAATCCTCAAAAATGATGAAAAAAGGCGTGCTATGCCGTCTGAGATGGGCGATAGATAGCCCATGGTCAAAGATGATGAAACACGAGGATTTGAAAAAAAGATGAAAATCACTCCGAGACCATGGGCTATAGTCCATTGTCTCGAGTGATTTTCGTCTTTTTTTCAAATTCTCAAAAATGATGAAAAACGGTGTGCTATAGTATGCCGTCTGAGATGGGCTATAGCCCATGGTCAAAAATGATGAAAAACAAGGATTTGAAAAAAAGATGAAAATCACTCCGAGACCATGGGCTATAGTCCATTGTCTCGAGTGATTTTCGTCTTTTTTTCAAATTCTCAAAAATGATGAAAAACGGTGTGCTATAGTATGCCGTCTGAGATGGGCTATAGCCCATGGTCAAAAATGATGAAAAACGAAGATTTGGAAAAAGGACGAAAATCACCCCGAGACCATGGGCTATAGTCCATTGCCTCGAGTGATTTTCGTCTTTTTTTCAAATCCTCAAAAATTTTGAAAAAAGGCGTGCTATGCCGTCTGAGATGGGCGATAGATAGCCCATGGTCAAAGATGATGAAACACGAGGATTTGAAAAAAAGATGAAAATCACTCCGAGACCATGGGCTATAGTCCATTGTCTCGAGTGATTTTCGTCTTTTTTTCTAATTCTCAAAAATGATGAAAAACGGCGTGCTATAGTATGCCGTCTGAGATGGGCTATAGCCCATGGTCAAAAATGATGAAAAACAAGGATTTGAAAAAAAGATGAAAATCACTCCGAGACCATGGGCTATAGTCCATTGTCTCGAGTGATTTTCGTCTTTTTTTCAAATTCTCAAAAATGATGAAAAACTGCGTGCTATAGTATGCCGTCTGAGATGGGCTATAGCCCATGGTCAAAAATGATGAAAAACAAGGATTTGAAAAAAAGATGAAAATCACTCCGAGACCATGGGCTATAGTCCATTGCCTCGAGTGATTTTCGTCTTTTTTTCAAATCCTCAAAAATGATGAAAAAAGGCGTGCTATGCCGTCTGAGATGGGCGATAGATAGCCCATGGTCAAAGATGATGAAACACGAGGATTTGAAAAAAAGATGAAAATCACTCCGAGACCATGGGCTATAGTCCATTGTCTCGAGTGATTTTCGTCTTTTTTTCAAATTCTCAAAAATGATGAAAAACGTTGTGCTATAGTATGCCGTCTGAGATGGGCTATAGCCCATGGTCAAAAATGATGAAAAACGAAGATTTGGAAAAAGGACGAAAATCACCCCGAGACCATGGGCTATAGTCCATTGCCTCGAGTGATTTTCGTCTTTTTTTCAAATCCTCAAAAATTTAGAAAAAAGGCGTGCTATGCCGTCTGAGATGGGCGATAGATAGCCCATGGTCAAAGATGATGAAACACGAGGATTTGAAAAAAAGATGAAAATCACTCCGAGACCATGGGCTATAGTCCATTGTCTCGAGTGATTTTCGTCTTTTTTCAAATCCTCAAAAATAATGAAAAACGGACTGCAATAGTATGCCATGCGAGGGTATGGGCTGAACTTGAACCCACGACACGTGGCTCGCATAGAAAGCAGCTTATCACAGAGAGCCACCATGCTCTCTGAGAATCTCCTCAGCTTTCCATCTCTTTCCAGTATTCTTCTGGATGTTATTCTCCAAAACATGCTGCAGAGTGAAAGTAGGAGGAACTCAGCTGGATTTGAACCTACAACCTCTGGTTCACATGGACATCATCTTAACAAGGGTGCCACTGAGCCCTCTGTGATTATAAGTTTCATGGTGTTCTTCTTGGTGTCACTTTTCAAATGGGGCATTGGGATCATGTACAGAGCATTTTAATGGTGTTTTGCTGTGCATCAAAGGTGTCTTTTAGTGCTTTTAAGTGTTATCATGGATTTTAATCAAATAATATAGAGGAGAAACCATGACAGACAGCCTGGTAGCTCAATGTGTTAAGTGGCTGTTCTCATGATCCAGACGTTGTGGGTTCAAATCCCACTCTGGTCTTTACTCTGAAACTTTACTTTGAAGAAAGAAGAAGATGAAAGTGCACGGAAATCTCGCTCAGTCAGTCTGAGGTATGGTGCAGTTGGTAAAGAGAAGGACCTTGAAGTCAAAAAATCAATTTCTCCTAGAAACTCCATTCACGTGTTTTCTAATTCAGCTTACTGTGGAGACACATGCTGGAACTTTTTACTTTGAATTGTTTTGTAGTGTCTGAGTTATTTAACTTAAACGCCCAATGCATTCTCAATGGCAATAGCATAAACTTTGGCATGCTACTAGTCCTACATACTTACTCCTAGAAACCCCATTCAAACCTATTTAGGTTCATCTTACTTTGGACATGTTTGCCTGAAAAGGAATCTTTGAAATGTTGAATAGTTTTAGAAATATAGTGCTTTCAAATTTGAGAATTTTATAATGGGGCTCAATGGCAGCTCTATGGCACAAAAATCACTTTCTCCTAGAAACTCCATTCACGTGTTTTATAATTCAGCTTACTGTGGAGACACATGCTGGAACATTTTACTTTGAAATGTTTTGTAGTTTCTGAGTTATTTAACTTAAACGCCCAATGCATTCTCAATGGCAATAGCACAAACTTTGGCATGCTACTATATACTGTCGTCTATACTGGTCAAGGTCATTTACACTGGTCAAGGTCATTGATACTGGGGAAGGTAATTTACTAGTCTTATGAAGGTCACGCTTTTTCGTCACGCTTTGACAAAAATCACTCCGAGACCATGGGCTATAGTCCATTGTCTCGAGTGATTTTCGTCTTTTTTTCTAATTCTCAAAAATGATGAAAAATGGCGTGCTATAGTATGCCGTCTGAGATGGGCTATAGCCCATGGTCAAAAATGATGAAAAACAAGGATTTGAAAAAAAGATGAAACTCACTCCGAGACCATGGGCTATAGTCCATTGTCTCGAGTGATTTTCGTCTTTTTTTCAAATTCTCAAAAATGATGAAAAACGGTGTGCTATAGTATGCCGTCTGAGATGGGCTATAGCCCATGGTCAAAAATGATGAAAAACGAAGATTTGGAAAAAGGACGAAAATCACCCCGAGACCATGGGCTATAGTCCATTTCCTCGAGTGATTTTCGTCTTTTTTTCAAATCCTCAAAAATGATGAAAAAAGGCGTGCTATGCCGTCTGAGATGGGCGATAGATAGCCCATGGTCAAAGATGATGAAACACGAGGATTTGAAAAAAAGATGAAAATCACTCCGAGACCATGGGCTATAGTCCATTGTCTCGAGTGATTTTCGTCTTTTTTTCAAATTCTCAAAAATGATGAAAAATGCCGTGCTATAGTACGCCGTCTGAGATGGGCTATAGCCCATGGTCAAAAATGATGAAAAACAAGGATTTGAAAAAAAGATGAAAATCACTCCGAGACCATGGGCTATAGTCCATTGTCTCGAGTGATTTTCGTCTTTTTTTCAAATTCTCAAAAATGATGAAAAACGGTGTGCTATAGTATGCCAACTGAGATGGGCTATAGCCCATGGTCAAAAATGATGAAAAACGAAGATTTGGAAAAAGGACGAAAATCACCCCGAGACCATGGGCTATAGTCCATTTCCTCGAGTGATTTTCGTCTTTTTTTCAAATCCTCAAAAATGATGAAAAACGGCGTGCTATAGTATGCCGTCTGAGATGGGCTATAGCCCATGGTCAAAAATGATGAAAAACAAGGATTTGAAAAAAAGATGAAAATCACTCCGAGACCATGGGCTATAGTCCATTGTCTCGAGTGATTTTCGTCTTTTTTTCAAATTCTCAAAAATGATGAAAAACTGCGTGCTATAGTATGCCGTCTGAGATGGGCTATAGCCCATGGTCAAAAATGATGAAAAACAAGGATTTGAAAAAAAGATGAAAATCACTCCGAGACCATGGGCTATAGTCCATTGCCTCGAGTGATTTTCGTCTTTTTTTCAAATCCTCAAAAATGATGAAAAAGGCGTGCTATGCCGTCTGAGATGGGCGATAGATAGCCCATGGTCAAAGATGATGAAACACGAGGATTTGAAAAAAAGATGAAAATCACTCCGAGACCATGGGCTATAGTCCATTGTCTCGAGTGATTTTCGTCTTTTTTTCTAATTCTCAAAAATGATGAAAAACGGCGTGCTATAGTATGCCGTCTGAGATGGGCTATAGCCCATGGTCAAAAATGATGAAAAACAAGGATTTGAAAAAAAGATGAAAATCACTCCGAGACCATGGGCTATAGTCCATTGTCTCGAGTGATTTTCGTCTTTTTTTCAAATTCTCAAAAATGATCAAAAACTGCGTGCTATAGTATGCCGTCTGAGATGGGCTATAGCCCATGGTCAAAAATGATGAAAAACAAGGATTTGAAAAAAAGATGAAAATCACTCCGAGACCATGGGCTATAGTCCATTGCCTCGAGTGATTTTCGTCTTTTTTTCAAATCCTCAAAAATGATGAAAAAAGGCGTGCTATGCCGTCTGAGATGGGCGATAGATAGCCCATGGTCAAAGATGATGAAACACGAGGATTTGAAAAAAAGATGAAAATCACTCAGAGACCATGGGCTATAGTCCATAGTCTCGAGTGATTTTCGTCTTTTTTTCAAATTCTCAAAAATGATGAAAAACGGTGTGCTATAGTATGCCGTCTGAGATGGGCTATAGCCCATGGTCAAAAATGATGAAAAACAAGGATTTGAAAAAAAGATGAAAATCACTCCGAGACCATGGGCTATAGTCCATTGTCTCGAGTGATTTTCGTCTTTTTTTCAAATTCTCAAAAATGATGAAAAACGGTGTGCTATAGTATGCCAACTGAGATGGGCTATAGCCCATGGTCAAAAATGATGAAAAACGAAGATTTGGAAAAAGGACGAAAATCACCCCGAGACCATGGGCTATAGTCCATTGTCTCGAGTGATTTTCGTCTTTTTTTCTAATTCTCAAAAATGATGAAAAACGGCGTGCTATAGTATGCCGTCTGAGATGGGCTATAGCCCATGGTCAAAAATGATGAAAAACAAGGATTTGAAAAAAAGATGAAAATCACTCCGAGACCATGGGCTATAGTCCATTGTCTCGAGTGATTTTCGTCTTTTTTTCAAATTCTCAAAAATGATGAAAAACTGCGTGCTATAGTATGCCGTCTGAGATGGGCTATAGCCCATGGTCAAAAATGATGAAAAACAAGGATTTGGAAAAAGGACGAAAATCACCCCGAGACCATGGGCTATAGTCCATTGCCTCGAGTGATTTTCGTCTTTTTTTCAAATCCTCAAAAATGATGAAAAAAGGCGTGCTATGCCGTCTGAGATGGGCGATAGATAGCCCATGGTCAAAGATGATGAAACACGAGGATTTGAAAAAAAGATGAAAATCACTCAGAGACCATGGGCTATAGTCCATTGTCTCGAGTGATTTTCGTCTTTTTTTCAAATTCTCAAAAATGATGAAAAACGGTGTGCTATAGTATGCCGTCTGAGATGGGCTATAGCCCATGGTCAAAAATGATGAAAAACAAGGATTTGAAAAAAAGATGAAAATCACTCCGAGACCATGGGCTATAGTCCATTGTCTCGAGTGATTTTCGTCTTTTTTTCAAATTCTCAAAAATGATGAAAAACGGTGTGCTATAGTATGCCGTCTGAGATGGGCTATAGCCCATGGTCAAAAATGATGAAAAACGAAGATTTGGAAAAAGGACGAAAATCACCCCGAGACCATGGGCTATAGTCCATTGTCTCGAGTGATTTTCGTCTTTTTTTCAAATCCTCAAAAATGATGAAAAAAGGCGTGCTATGCCGTCTGAGATGGGCGATAGATAGCCCATGGTCAAAAATGATGCAACACGAGGATTTGAAAAAAAGATGAAAATCACTCAGAGACCATGGGCTATAGTCCATTGTCTCGAGTGATTTTCGTCTTTTTTCAAATCCTCAAAAATAATGAAAAACGGACTGCAATAGTATGCCATGCGAGGGTATGGGCTGAACTTGAACCCACGACACGTGGCTCGCATAGAAAGCAGCTTATCACGGAGAGCCACCATGCTCTCTGAGAATCTCCTCAGCTTTCCATCTCTTTCCAGTATTCTTCTGGATGTTATTCTCCAAAACATGCTGCAGAGTGAAAGTAGGAGGAACTCAGCTGGATTTGAACCTACAACCTCTGGTTCACATGGACATCATCTTAACAAGGGTGCCACTGAGCCCTCTGTGATTATAAGTTTCATGATGTTCTTCTTGGTGTCACTTTTCAAATGGGGCATTGGGATCATGTACAGAGCATTTTAATGGTGTTTTGCTGTGCATCAAAGGTGTCTTTTAGTGCTTTTAAGTGTTATCATGGATTTTAATCAAATAATATAGAGGAGAAACCATGACAGACAGCCTGGTAGCTCAATGTGTTAAGTGGCTGTTCTCATGATCCAGACGTTGTGGGTTCAAATCCCACTCTGGTCTTTACTCTGAAACTTTACTTTGAAGAAAGAAGAAGATGAAAGTGCACGGAAATCTCGCTCAGTCAGTCTGAGGTATGGTGCAGTTGGTAAAGAGAAGGACCTTGAAGTCAAAAAATCAATTTCTCCTAGAAACTCCATTCACGTGTTTTCTAATTCAACTTACTGTGGAGACACATGCTGGAACTTTTTACTTTGAATTGTTTTGTAGTGTCTGAGTTATTTAACTTAAACGCCCAATGCATTCTCAATGGCAATAGCATAAACTTTGGCATGCTACTAGTCCTACATACTTACTCCTAGAAACCCCATTCAAACCTATTTAGGTTCATCTTACTTTGGACATGTTTGCCTGAAAAGGAATCTTTGAAATGTTGAATAGTTTTAGAAATATAGTGCTTTCAAATTTGAGAATTTTATAATGGGGCTCAATGGCAGCTCTATGGCACAAAAATCACTTTCTCCTAGAAACTCCATTCACGTGTTTTATAATTCAGCTTACTGTGGAGACACATGCTGGAACATTTTACTTTGAAATGTTTTGTAGTTTCTGAGTTATTTAACTTAAACGCCCAATGCATTCTCAATGGCAATAGCACAAACTTTGGCATGCTACTATATACTGTCGTCTATACTGGTCAAGGTCATTTACACTGGTCAAGGTCATTGATACTGGGGAAGGTAATTTACTAGTCTTATGAAGGTCACGCTTTTTCGTCACGCTTTTACGTCACGCTTTTTCGTCACGCTTTGACAAAAATCACTCCGAGACCATGGGCTATAGTCCATTGTCTCGAGTGATTTTCGTCTTTTTTTCTAATTCTCAAAAATGATGAAAAATGGCGTGCTATAGTATGCCGTCTGAGATGGGCTATAGCCCATGGTCAAAAATGATGAAAAACAAGGATTTGAAAAAAAGATGAAACTCACTCCGAGACCATGGGCTATAGTCCATTGTCTCGAGTGATTTTCGTCTTTTTTTCAAATTCTCAAAAATGATGAAAAACGGTGTGCTATAGTATGCCGTCTGAGATGGGCTATAGCCCATGGTCAAAAATGATGAAAAACGAAGATTTGGAAAAAGGACGAAAATCACCCCGAGACCATGGGCTATAGTCCAT
Organism: Electrona antarctica; assembly: GCF_951216825.1. NCBI lineage: Eukaryota > Metazoa > Chordata > Actinopteri > Myctophiformes > Myctophidae > Electrona > Electrona antarctica. Next base: position 22,931,364 of record NC_136801.1, on the reverse strand, counting down.
TTCCTGGAGTGATTTTCGTCTTTTTTTCAAATCCTCAAAAATGATGAAAAACGGCGTGCTATAGTATGCCGTCTGAGATGGGCTATAGCCCATGGTCAAAAATGATGAAAAACGAAAATTTGGAAAAAGGATGAAAATCACCCCGAGACCATGGGCTATAGTCCATTGTCTCGAGTGATTTTTGTCTTTTTTTCAAATCCTCAAAAATGATGAAAAAAGGCGTGCTATAGTATGCCGTCTGAGATGGGCTATAGCCCATGGTCAAAAATGATGAAACACGAGGATTTGAAAAAAATATGAAAATCACTCCGAGACCATGGGCTATAGTCCATTGTCTCGAGTGATTTTCGTCTTTTTTTCAAATTCTCAAAAATGATGAAAAACGGTGTGCTATAGTATGCCGTCTGAGATGGGCTATAGCCCAAGGTCAAAAATGATGAAAAACGAAGATTTGGAAAAAGGACGAAAATCACCCCGAGACCATGGGCTATAGTCCATTGCCTCGAGTGATTTTCGTCTTTTTTTCAAATCCTCAAAAATGATGAAAAAAGGCGTGCTGTGCCGTCTGAGATGGGCGATAGATAGCCCATGGTCAAAAATGATGAAACACGAGGATTTGAAAAAAAGATGAAAATCACCCCGAGACCATGGGCTATAGTCCATTGTCTCGAGTGATTTTCGTCTTTTTTCAAATCCTCAAAAATAATGAAAAACGGGATGCAATAGTATGCCATGCGAGGGTATGGGCTATGGGCTGAACTTGAACCCACGACACGTGGCTCGCATAGAAAGCAGCTTATCACAGAGAGCCACCATGCTCTCTGAGAATCTCCTCAGCTTTCCATCTCTTTCCAGTATTCTTCTGGATGTTATTCTCCAAAACATGCTGCAGAGTGAAAGTAGGAGGAACTCAGCTGGATTTGAACCTACAACCTCTGGTTCACATGGACATCATCTTAACAAGGGTGCCACTGAGCCCTCTGTGATTATAAGTTTCATGATGTTCTTCTTGGTGTCACTTTTCAAATGGGGCATTGGGATCATGTACAGAGCATTTTAATGGTGTTTTGCTGTGCATCAAAGGTGTCTTTTAGTGCTTTTAAGTGTTATCATGGATTTTAATCAAATAATATAGAGGAGAAACCATGACAGAACACAGACAGCCTGGTAGCTCAATGTGTTAAGTGGCTGTTCTCATGATCCAGACGTTGTGGGTTCAAATCCCACTCTGGTCTTTACTCTGAAACTTTACTTTGAAGAAAGAAGAAGATGAAAGTGCACGGAAATCTCGCTCAGTCAGTCTAAGGTATGGTGCAGTTGGTAAAGAGAAGGACCTTGAAGTCAAGAAATCAATTTCTCCTAGAAACTCCATTCACGTGTTTTCTAATTCAGCTTACTGTGGAGACACATGCTGGAACTTTTTACTTTGAATTGTTTTGTAGTGTCTGAGTTATTTAACTTAAACGCCCAATGCATTCTCAATGGCAATAGCATAAACTTTGGCATGCTACTAGTCCTACATACTTACTCCTAGAAACCCCATTCAAACCTATTTAGGTTCATCTTACTTTGGACATGTTTGCCTGAAAAGGAATCTTTGAAATGTTGAATAGTTTTAGAAATATAGTGCTTTCAAATTTGAGAATTTTATAATGGGGCTCAATGGCAGCTCTATGGCACAAAAATCACTTTCTCCTAGAAACTCCATTCACGTGTTTTATAATTCAGCTTACTGTGGAGACACATGCTGGAACATTTTACTTTGAAATGTTTTGTAGTTTCTGAGTTATTTAACTTAAACGCCCAATGCATTCTCAATGGCAATAGCACAAACTTTGGCATGCTACTATATACTGTCGTCTATACTGGTCAAGGTCATTTACACTGGTCAAGGTCATTGATACTGGTGAAGGTAATTTACTAGTCTTATGAAGGTCACGCTTTTTCGTCACGCTTTTACGTCACGCTTTTTCGTCACGCTTTGACAAAAATCACTCCGAGACCATGGGCTATAGTCCATTGTCTCGAGTGATTTTCGTCTTTTTTTCTAATTCTCAAAAATGATGAAAAATGGCGTGCTATAGTATGCCGTCTGAGATGGGCTATAGCCCATGGTCAAAAATGATGAAAAACAAGGATTTGAAAAAAAGATGAAACTCACTCCGAGACCATGGGCTATAGTCCATTGTCTCGAGTGATTTTCGTCTTTTTTTCAAATTCTCAAAAATGATGAAAAACGGTGTGCTATAGTATGCCGTCTGAGATGGGCTATAGCCCATGGTCAAAAATGATGAAAAACGAAGATTTGGAAAAAAGACGAAAATCACCCCGAGACCATGGGCTATAGTCCATTTCCTCGAGTGATTTTCGTCTTTTTTTCAAATCCTCAAAAATGATGAAAAAAGGCGTGCTATGCCGTCTGAGATGGGCGATAGATAGCCCATGGTCAAAGATGATGAAACACGAGGATTTGAAAAAAAGATGAAAATCACTCCGAGACCATGGGCTATAGTCCATTGTCTCGAGTGATTTTCGTCTTTTTTTCAAATTCTCAAAAATGATGAAAAATGGCGTGCTATAGTATGCCGTCTGAGATGGGCTATAGCCCATGGTCAAAAATGATGAAAAACGAAGATTTGGAAAAAGGACGAAAATCACCCCGAGACCATGGGCTATAGTCCATTTCCTCGAGTGATTTTCGTCTTTTTTTCAAATCCTCAAAAATTATGAAAAACGGCGTGCTATAGTATGCCGTCTGAGATGGGCTATAGCCCATGGTCAAAAATGATGAAAAACGAAAATTTGGAAAAAGGATGAAAATCACCCCGAGACCATGGGCTATAGTCCATTGTCTCGAGTGATTTTTGTCTTTTTTTCAAATCCTCAAAAATGATGAAAAAAGGCGTGCTATAGTATGCCGTCTGAGATAGGCTATAGATAGCCCATGGTCAAAGATGATGAAACACGAGGATTTGAAAAAAATATGAAAATCACTCCGAGACCATGGGCTATAGTCCATTGTCTCGAGTGATTTTCGTCTTTTTTTCAAATTCTCAAAAATGATGAAAAACGGCGTGCTATTAGTATGCCGTCTGAGATGGGCTATAGCCCATGGTCAAAAATGATGAAAAACGAAGATTTGGAAAAAGGACGAAAATCACCCCGAGACCATGGGCTATAGTCCATTGTCTCGAGTGATTTTCGTCTTTTTTTCAAATCCTCAAAAATGATGAAAAAAGGCGTGCTGTGCCGTCTGAGATGGGCGATAGATAGCCCATGGTCAAAAATGATGAAACACGAGGATTTGAAAAAAAGATGAAAATCACCCCGAGACCATGGGCTATAGTCCATTGTCTCGAGTGATTTTCGTCTATTTTCAAATCCTCAAAAATAATGAAAAACGGCATGCAATAGTATGCCATGCGAGGGTATGGGCTATGGGCTGAACTTGAACCCACGACACGTGGCTCGCATAGAAAGCAGCTTATCACAGAGAGCCACCATGCTCTCTGAGAATCTCCTCAGCTTTCCATCTCTTTCCAGTATTCTTCTGGATGTTATTCTCCAAAACATGCTGCAGAGTGAAAGTAGGAGGAACTCAGCTGGATTTGAACCTACAACCTCTGGTTCACATGGACATCATCTTAACAAGGGTGCCACTGAGCCCTCTGTGATTATAAGTTTCATGATGTTCTTCTTGGTGTCACTTTTCAAATGGGGCATTGGGATCATGTACAGAGCATTTTAATGGTGTTTTGCTGTGCATCAAAGGTGTCTTTTAGTGCTTTTAAGTGTTATCATGGATTTTAATCAAATAATATAGAGGAGAAACCATGACAGAACACAGACAGCCTGGTAGCTCAATGTGTTAAGTGGCTGTTCTCATGATCCAGACGTTGTGGGTTCAAATCCCACTCTGGTCTTTACTCTGAAACTTTACTTTGAAGAAAGAAGAAGATGAAAGTGCACGGAAATCTCGCTCAGTCAGTCTAAGGTATGGTGCAGTTGGTAAAGAGAAGGACCTTGAAGTCAAAAAATCAATTTCTCCTAGAAACTCCATTCACGTGTTTTCTAATTCAGCTTACTGTGGAGACACATGCTGGAACTTTTTACTTTGAATTGTTTTGTAGTGTCTGAGTTATTTAACTTAAACGCCCAATGCATTCTCAATGGCAATAGCATAAACTTTGGCATGCTACTAGTCCTACATACTTACTCCTAGAAACCCCATTCAAAACTATTTAGGTTCATCTTACTTTGGACATGTTTGCCTGAAAAGGAATCTTTGAAATGTTGAATAGTTTTAGAAATATAGTGCTTTCAAATTTGAGAATTTTATAATGGGGCTCAATGGCAGCTCTATGGCACAAAAATCACTTTCTCCTAGAAACTCCATTCACGTGTTTTATAATTCAGCTTACTGTGGAGACACATGCTGGAACATTTTACTTTGAAATGTTTTGTAGTTTCTGAGTTATTTAACTTAAACGCCCAATGCATTCTCAATGGCAATAGCACAAACTTTGGCATGCTACTATATACTGTCGTCTATACTGGTCAAGGTCATTTACACTGGTCAAGGTCATTGATACTGGTGAAGGTAATTTACTAGTCTTATGAAGGTCACGCTTTTTCGTCACGCTTTTACGTCACGCTTTTTCGTCACGCTTTGACAAAAATCACTCCGAGACCATGGGCTATAGTCCATTGTCTCGAGTGATTTTCGTCTTTTTTTCAAATCCTCAAAAATGATGAAAAAAGGCGTGCTATGCCGTCTGAGATGTGCGATAGATAGCCCATGGTCAAAGATGATGAAACACGAGGATTTGAAAAAAAGATGAATATCACTCCGAGACCATGGGCTATAGTCCATTGTCTCGAGTGATTTTCGTCTTTTTTTCTAATTCTCAAAAATGATGAAAAATGGCGTGCTATAGTATGCCGTCTGAGATGGGCTATAGCCCATGGTCAAAATGATGAAAAACAAGGATTTGAAAAAAAGATGAAAATCACTCCGAGACCATGGGCTATAGTCCATTGTCTCGAGTGATTTTCGTCTTTTTTTCAAATTCTCAAAAATGATGAAAAACGGTGTGCTATAGTATGCCGCCTGAGATGGGCTATAGCCCATGGTCAAAAATGATGAAAAACGAAGATTTGGAAAAAGGACGAAAATCACCCCGAGACCATGGGCTATAGTCCATTGCCTCGAGTGATTTTCGTCTTTTTTTCAAATCCTCAAAAATGATGAAAAAAGGCGTGCTATGCCGTCTGAGATGTGCGATAGGTAGCCCATGGTCAAAGATGATGAAACACGAGGATTTGAAAAAAAGATGAAAATCACTCCGAGACCATGGGCTATAGTCCATTGTCTCGAGTGATTTTCGTCTTTTTTTCTAATTCTCAAAAATGATGAAAAATGGCATGCTATAGTATGCCGTCTGAGATGGGCTATAGCCCATGGTCAAAAATGATGAAAAACAAGGATTTGAAAAAAAGATGAAAATCACTCCGAGACCATGGGCTATAGTCCATTGTCTCGAGTGATTTTCGTCTTTTTTTCAAATTCTCAAAAATGATGAAAAACGGCGTGCTATAGTATGCCGTCTGAGATGGGCTATAGCCCATGGTCAAAAATGATGAAACACGAGGATTTGAAAAAAATATGAAAATCACTCCGAGACCATGGGCTATAGTCCATTGTCTCGAGTGATTTTCGTCTTTTTTTCAAATTCTCAAAAATGATGAAAAACGGTGTGCTATAGTATGCCGTCTGAGATGGGCTATAGCCCATGGTCAAAAATGATGAAAAACAAGGATTTGAAAAAAAGATGAAAATCACTCCGAGACCATGGGCTATAGTCCATTGTCTCGAGTGATTTTCGTCTTTTTTTCAAATTCTCAAAAATGATGAAAAACGGTGTGCTATAGTATGCCGTCTGAGATGGGCTATAGCCCATGGTCAAAAATGATGAAAAACGAAGATTTGGAAAAAGGACGAAAATCACCCCGAGACCATGGGCTATAGTCCATTGCCTCGAGTGATTTTCGTCTTTTTTTCAAATCCTCAAAAATGATGAAAAAAGGCGTGCTATGCCGTCTGAGATGGGCGATAGATAGCCCATGGTCAAAGATGATGAAACACGAGGATTTGAAAAAAAGATGAAAATCACTCCGAGACCATGGGCTATAGTCCATTGTCTCGAGTGATTTTCGTCTTTTTTTCTAATTCTCAAAAATGATGAAAAACGGCGTGCTATAGTATGCCGTCTGAGATGGGCTATAGCCCATGGTCAAAAATGATGAAAAACAAGGATTTGAAAAAAAGATGAAAATCACTCCGAGACCATGGGCTATAGTCCATTGTCTCGAGTGATTTTCGTCTTTTTTTCAAATTCTCAAAAATGATGAAAAACGGCGTGCTATAGTATGCCGTCTGAGATGGGCTATAGCCCATGGTCAAAAATGATGAAACACGAGGATTTGAAAAAAATATGAAAATCACTCCGAGACCATGGGCTATAGTCCATTGTCTCGAGTGATTTTCGTCTTTTTTTCAAATTCTCAAAAATGATGAAAAACGGTGTGCTATAGTATGCCGTCTGAGATGGGCTATAGCCCATGGTCAAAAATGATGAAAAACAAGGATTTGAAAAAAAGATGAAAATCACTCCGAGACCATGGGCTATAGTCCATTGTCTCGAGTGATTTTCGTCTTTTTTTCAAATTCTCAAAAATGATGAAAAACGGTGTGCTATAGTATGCCGTCTGAGATGGGCTATAGCCCATGGTCAAAAATGATGAAAAACGAAGATTTGGAAAAAGGACGAAAATCACCCCGAGACCATGGGCTATAGTCCATTGCCTCGAGTGATTTTCGTCTTTTTTTCAAATCCTCAAAAATGATGAAAAAAGGCGTGCTATGCCGTCTGAGATGGGCGATAGATAGCCCATGGTCAAAGATGATGAAACACGAGGATTTGAAAAAAAGATGAAAATCACTCCGAGACCATGGGCTATAGTCCATTGTCTCGAGTGATTTTCGTCTTTTTTTCTAATTCTCAAAAATGATGAAAAACGGCGTGCTATCGTATGCCGTCTGAGATGGGCTATAGCCCATGGTCAAAAATGATGAAAAACAAGGATTTGAAAAAAAGATGAAAATCACTCCGAGACCATGGGCTATAGTCCATTGTCTCGAGTGATTTTCGTCTTTTTTTTAAATTCTCAAAAATGATGAAAAACTGCGTGCTATAGTATGCCGTCTGAGATGGGCTATAGCCCATGGTCAAAAATGATGAAAAACAAGGATTTGAAAAAAAGATGAAAATCACTCCGAGACCATGGGCTATAGTCCATTGCCTCGAGTGATTTTCGTCTTTTTTTCAAATCCTCAAAAATGATGAAAAAAGGCGTGCTATGCCGTCTGAGATGGGCGATAGATAGCCCATGGTCAAAGATGATGAAACACGAGGATTTGAAAAAAAGATGAAAATCACTCCGAGACCATGGGCTATAGTCCATTGTCTCGAGTGATTTTCGTCTTTTTTTCAAATTCTCAAAAATGATGAAAAACGGTGTGCTATAGTATGCCGTCTGAGATGGGCTATAGCCCATGGTCAAAAATGATGAAAAACAAGGATTTGAAAAAAAGATGAAAATCACTCCGAGACCATGGGCTATAGTCCATTGTCTCGAGTGATTTTCGTCTTTTTTTCAAATTCTCAAAAATGATGAAAAACGGTGTGCTATAGTATGCCGTCTGAGATGGGCTATAGCCCATGGTCAAAAATGATGAAAAACGAAGATTTGGAAAAAGGACGAAAATCACCCCGAGACCATGGGCTATAGTCCATTGCCTCGAGTGATTTTCGTCTTTTTTTCAAATCCTCAAAAATGTAGAAAAAAGGCGTGCTATGCCGTCTGAGATGGGCGATAGATAGCCCATGGTCAAAAATGATGAAAAACAAGGATTTGAAAAAAAGATGAAAATCACTCCGAGACCATGGGCTATATAGTCCATTGTCTCAAGTGATTTTCGTCTTTTTTTCAAATTCTCAAAAATGATGAAAAACGGTGTGCTATAGTATGCCGTCTGAGATGGGCTATAGCCCATGGTCAAAAATGATGAAAAACGAAGATTTGGACGAAAATCACCCCGAGACCATGGGCTATAGTCCATTGCCTCGAGTGATTTTCGTCTTTTTTTCAAATCCTCAAAAATTATGAAAAAAGGCGTGCTATGCCGTCTGAGATGGGCGATAGATAGCCCATGGTCAAAGATGATGAAACACGAGGATTTGAAAAAAAGATGAAAATCACTCCGAGACCATGGGCTATAGTCCATTGTCTCGAGTGATTTTCGTCTTTTTTTCTAATTCTCAAAAATGATGAAAAACGGCGTGCTATAGTATGCCGTCAGAGATGGGCTATAGCCCATGGTCAAAAATGATAAAAAACAAGGATTTGAAAAAAAGATGAAAATCACTCCGAGACCATGGGCTATAGTCCATTGTCTCGAGTGATTTTCGTCTTTTTTTCAAATTCTCAAAAATGATGAAAAACGGCGTGCTATAGTATGCCGTCTGAGATGGGCTATAGCCCATGGTCAAAAATGATGAAAAACAAGGATTTGAAAAAAAGATGAAAATCACTCCGAGACCATGGGCTATAGTCCATTGCCTCGAGTGATTTTCGTCTTTTTTTCAAATCCTCAAAAATGATGAAAAAAGGCGTGCTATGCCGTCTGAGATGGGCGATAGATAGCCCATGGTCAAAGATGATGAAACACGAGGATTTGAAAAAAAGATGAAAATCACTCCGAGACCATGGGCTATAGTCCATTGTCTCGAGTGATTTTCGTCTTTTTTTCTAATTCTCAAAAATGATGAAAAACGGCGTGCTATAGTATGCCGTCTGAGATGGGCTATAGCCCATGGTCAAAAATGATGAAAAACAAGGATTTGAAAAAAAGATGAAAATCACTCCGAGACCATGGGCTATAGTCCATTGTCTCGAGTGATTTTCGTCTTTTTTTCCAAATTCTCAAAAATGATGAAAAACGGCGTGCTATAGTATGCCGTCTGAGATGGGCTATAGCCCATGGTCAAAAATTATGAAAAACGAAAATTTGGAAAAAGGACGAAAATCACCCCGAGACCATGGGCTATAGTCCATTGTCTCGAGTGATTTTCGTCTTTTTTTTAAATCCTCAAAAATGATGAAAAAAGGCGTGCTATAGTATGCCGTCTGAGATGGGCTATAGCCCATGGTCAAAAATGATGAAACACGAGGATTTGAAAAAAATATGAAAATCACTCCGAGACCATGGGCTATAGTCCATTGTCTCGAGTGATTTTCGTCTTTTTTTCAAATTCTCAAAAATGATGAAAAACGGTGTGCTATAGTATGCCGTCTGAGATGGGCTATAGCCCATGGTCAAAAATGATGAAAAACAAGGATTTGAAAAAAAGATGAAAATCACTCCGAGACCATGGGCTATAGTCCATTGTCTCAAGTGATTTTCGTCTTTTTTTCAAATTCTCAAAAATGATGAAAAACGGTGTGCTATAGTATGCCGTCTGAGATGGGTTATAGCCCATGGTCAAAAATGATGAAAAACGAAGATTTGGAAAAAGGACGAAAATCACCCCGAGACCATGGGCTATAGTCCATTGCCTCGAGTGATTTTCGTCTTTTTTTCAAATCCTCAAAAATGATGAAAAAAGGCGTGCTATGCCGTCTGAGATGGGCGATAGATAGCCCATGGTCAAAGATGATGAAACACGAGGATTTGAAAAAAAGATGAAAATCACTCCGAGACCATGGGCTATAGTCCATTGTCTCGAGTGATTTTCGTCTTTTTTTCTAATTCTCAAAAATGATGAAAAATGGCGTGCTATAGTATGCCGTCTGAGATGGGCTATAGCCCATGGTCAAAAATGATGAAAAACGAAAATTTGGAAAAAGGACGAAAATCACCCCGAGACCATGGGCTATAGTCCATTGTCTCGAGTGATTTTCGTCTTTTTTTCAAATCCTCAAAAATGATGAAAAAAGGCGCGCTATGCCGTCTGAGATGGGCGATAGATAGCCCATGGTCAAAGATGATGAAACACGAGGATTTGAAAAAAAGATGAAAATCACTCCGAGACCATGGGCTATAGTCCATTGTCTCGAGTGATTTTCGTCTTTTTTTCTAATTCTCAAAAATGATGAAAAATGGCGTGCTATAGTATGCCGTCTGAGATGGGCTATAGCCCATGGTCAAAAATGATTAAACGAAAATTTGGAAAAAGGACGAAAATCACCCCGAGACCATGGGCTATAGTCCATTGTCTCGAGTGATTTTCGTCTTTTTTTCAAATCCTCAAAAATGATGAAAAAAGGCGTGTATGCCGTCTGAGATGGGCGATAGATAGCCCATGGTCAAAGATGATGAAACACGAGGATTTGAAAAAAAGATGAAAATCACTCCGAGACCATGGGCTATAGTCCATTGTCTCGAGTGATTTTCGTCTTTTTTTCTAATTCTCAAAAATGATGAAAAATGGCGTGCTATAGTATGCCGTCTGAGATGGGCTATAGCCCATGGTCAAAAATGATGAAAAACGAAAATTTTGAAAAAGGACGAAAATCACCCCGAGACCATGGGCTATAGTCCATTGTCTCGAGTGATTTTCGTCTTTTTTTTAAATCCTCAAAAATGATGAAAAAAGGCGTGCTATGCCGTCTGAGATGGGCGATAGATAGCCCATGGTCAAAAATGATGAAACACGAGGATTTGAAAAAAAGATGAAAATCACTCCGAGACAATGGGCTATAGTCCATTGTCTCGAGTGATTTTTGTCTTTTTTTCAAATTCTCAAAAATATTGAAAAACGGTGTGCTATAGTATGCCGTCTGAGATGGGCTATAGCCCATGGTCAAAAATGATGAAAAACGAAGATTTGGAAAAAGGACGAAAATCACCCCGAGACCATGGGCTATTGCCTCGAGTGATTTTCGTCTTTTTTTCAAATCCTCAAAAATGATGAAAAAAGGCGTGCTATGCCGTCTGAGATGGGCGATAGATAGCCCATGGTCAAAGATGATGAAACACGAGGATTTGAAAAAAAGATGAAAATCACTCCGAGACCATGGGCTATATAGTCCATTGTCTCGAGTGATTTTCGTCTTTTTTTCAAATTCTCAAAAATGATGAAAAACGGCGTGCTATAGTATGCCGTCTGAGATGGGCTATAGCCCATGGTCAAAAATGATGAAAAACAAGGATTTGAAAAAAAGACGAAAATCACTCGAGGCAATGGACTATAGCCCATGGTATCGGGGTGATTTTCGTCCTTTTTTCTAATTCTCAAAAATGATGAAAAATGGCGTGCTATAGTATGCCGTCTGAGATGGGCTATAGCCCATGGTCAAAAATGATGCCAGCCGCAACACGTGGATTTGAAAAAAAGATGAAAATCACTCCGAGACCATGGGCTATAGTCCATTGTCTCGAGTGATTTTCGTATTTTTTTCAAATTCTCAAAAATGATGAAAAACGGTGTGCTATAGTATGCCGTCTGAGATGGGCTATAGCCCATGGTCAAAAATGATGAAAAACAAGGATTTGAAAAAAAGATGAAAATCACTCCGAGACCATGGGCTATAGTCCATTGTCTCGAGTGATTTTCGTCTTTTTTTCAAATTCTCAAAAATGATGAAAAACGGTGTGCTATAGTATGCCGTCTGAGATGGGCTATAGCCCATGGTCAAAAATGATGAAAAACGAAGATTTGGAAAAAGGACGAAAATCACCCCGAGACCATGGGCTATAGTCCATTGCCTCGAGTTATTTTCGTCTTTTTTTCAAATCCTCAAAAATGATGAAAAAAGGCGTGCTATGCCGTCTGAGATGGGCGATAGATAGCCCATGGTCAAAGATGATGAAACACGAGGATTTGAAAAAAAGATGAAAATCACTCCGAGACCATGGGCTATAGTCCATTGTCTCGAGTGATTTTCGTCTTTTTTTCTAATTCTCAAAAATGATGAAAAACGGCGTGCTATAGTATGCCGTCTGAGATGGGCTATAGCCCATGGTAAAAAATGATGAAAAACAAGGATTTGAAAAAAAGATGAAAATCACTCCGAGACCATGGGCTATAGTCCATTGTCTCGAGTGATTTTCGTCTTTTTTTCCAAATTCTCAAAAATGATGAAAAACGGCGTGCTATAGTATGCCGTCTGAGATGGGCTATAGCCCATGGTCAAAAATTATGAAAAACGAAAATTTGGAAAAAGGACGAAAATCACCCCGAGACCATGGGCTATAGTCCATTGTCTCGAGTGATTTTCGTCTTTTTTTTAAATCCTCAAAAATGATGAAAAAAGGCGTGCTATAGTATGCCGTCTGAGATGGGCTATAGCCCATGGTCAAAAATGATGAAACACGAGGATTTGAAAAAAATATGAAAATCACTCCGAGACCATGGGCTATAGTCCATTGTCTCGAGTGATTTTCGTCTTTTTTTCAAATTCTCAAAAATGATGAAAAACGGTGTGCTATAGTATGCCGTCTGAGATGGGCTATAGCCCATGGTCAAAAATGATGAAAAACAAGGATTTGAAAAAAAGATGAAAATCACTCCGAGACCATGGGCTATAGTCCATTGTCTCAAGTGATTTTCGTCTTTTTTTCAAATTCTCAAAAATGATGAAAAACGGTGTGCTATAGTATGCCGTCTGAGATGGGTTATAGCCCATGGTCAAAAATGATGAAAAACGAAGATTTGGAAAAAGGACGAAAATCACCCCGAGACCATGGGCTATAGTCCATTGCCTCGAGTGATTTTCGTCTTTTTTTCAAATCCTCAAAAATGATGAAAAAAGGCGTGCTATGCCGTCTGAGATGGGCGATAGATAGCCCATGGTCAAAGATGATGAAACACGAGGATTTGAAAAAAAGATGAAAATCACTCCGAGACCATGGGCTATAGTCCATTGTCTCGAGTGATTTTCGTCTTTTTTTCTAATTCTCAAAAATGATGAAAAATGGCGTGCTATAGTATGCCGTCTGAGATGGGCTATAGCCCATGGTCAAAAATGATGAAAAACGAAAATTTGGAAAAAGGACGAAAATCACCCCGAGACCATGGGCTATAGTCCATTGTCTCGAGTGATTTTCGTCTTTTTTTCAAATCCTCAAAAATGATGAAAAAAGGCGCGCTATGCCGTCTGAGATGGGCGATAGATAGCCCATGGTCAAAGATGATGAAACACGAGGATTTGAAAAAAAGATGAAAATCACTCCGAGACCATGGGCTATAGTCCATTGTCTCGAGTGATTTTCGTCTTTTTTTCTAATTCTCAAAAATGATGAAAAATGGCGTGCTATAGTATGCCGTCTGAGATGGGCTATAGCCCATGGTCAAAAATGATTAAACGAAAATTTGGAAAAAGGACGAAAATCACCCCGAGACCATGGGCTATAGTCCATTGTCTCGAGTGATTTTCGTCTTTTTTTCAAATCCTCAAAAATGATGAAAAAAGGCGTGTATGCCGTCTGAGATGGGCGATAGATAGCCCATGGTCAAAGATGATGAAACACGAGGATTTGAAAAAAAGATGAAAATCACTCCGAGACCATGGGCTATAGTCCATTGTCTCGAGTGATTTTCGTCTTTTTTTCTAATTCTCAAAAATGATGAAAAATGGCGTGCTATAGTATGCCGTCTGAGATGGGCTATAGCCCATGGTCAAAAATGATGAAAAACGAAAATTTTGAAAAAGGACGAAAATCACCCCGAGACCATGGGCTATAGTCCATTGTCTCGAGTGATTTTCGTCTTTTTTTTAAATCCTCAAAAATGATGAAAAAAGGCGTGCTATGCCGTCTGAGATGGGCGATAGATAGCCCATGGTCAAAAATGATGAAACACGAGGATTTGAAAAAAAGATGAAAATCACTCCGAGACAATGGGCTATAGTCCATTGTCTCGAGTGATTTTTGTCTTTTTTTCAAATTCTCAAAAATATTGAAAAACGGTGTGCTATAGTATGCCGTCTGAGATGGGCTATAGCCCATGGTCAAAAATGATGAAAAACGAAGATTTGGAAAAAGGACGAAAATCACCCCGAGACCATGGGCTATTGCCTCGAGTGATTTTCGTCTTTTTTTCAAATCCTCAAAAATGATGAAAAAAGGCGTGCTATGCCGTCTGAGATGGGCGATAGATAGCCCATGGTCAAAGATGATGAAACACGAGGATTTGAAAAAAAGATGAAAATCACTCCGAGACCATGGGCTATATAGTCCATTGTCTCGAGTGATTTTCGTCTTTTTTTCAAATTCTCAAAAATGATGAAAAACGGCGTGCTATAGTATGCCGTCTGAGATGGGCTATAGCCCATGGTCAAAAATGATGAAAAACAAGGATTTGAAAAAAAGACGAAAATCACTCGAGGCAATGGACTATAGCCCATGGTATCGGGGTGATTTTCGTCCTTTTTTCTAATTCTCAAAAATGATGAAAAATGGCGTGCTATAGTATGCCGTCTGAGATGGGCTATAGCCCATGGTCAAAAATGATGCCAGCCGCAACACGTGGATTTGAAAAAAAGATGAAAATCACTCCGAGACCATGGGCTATAGTCCATTGTCTCGAGTGATTTTCGTATTTTTTTCAAATTCTCAAAAATGATGAAAAACGGTGTGCTATAGTATGCCGTCTGAGATGGGCTATAGCCCATGGTCAAAAATGATGAAAAACAAGGATTTGAAAAAAAGATGAAAATCACTCCGAGACCATGGGCTATAGTCCATTGTCTCGAGTGATTTTCGTCTTTTTTTCAAATTCTCAAAAATGATGAAAAACGGTGTGCTATAGTATGCCGTCTGAGATGGGCTATAGCCCATGGTCAAAAATGATGAAAAACGAAGATTTGGAAAAAGGACGAAAATCACCCCGAGACCATGGGCTATAGTCCATTGCCTCGAGTTATTTTCGTCTTTTTTTCAAATCCTCAAAAATGATGAAAAAAGGCGTGCTATGCCGTCTGAGATGGGCGATAGATAGCCCATGGTCAAAGATGATGAAACACGAGGATTTGAAAAAAAGATGAAAATCACTCCGAGACCATGGGCTATATAGTCCATTGTCTCGAGTGATTTTCGTCTTTTTTTCAAATTCTCAAAAATGATGAAAAACGGCGTGCTATATTATGCCGTCTGAGATGGGCTATAGCCCATGGTCAAAAATGATGAAAAACAAAATTTGGAAAAAGGACGAAAATCACCCCGAAACCATGGGTCCATTGTCTCGAGTGATTTTCGTCTTTTTTTCAAATCCTCAAAAATGATGAAAAAAGGCGTGCTATGCCGTCTGAGATGGGCGATAGATAGCCCATGGTCAAAAATGATGAAAAACGAGGATTTGAAAAAAAGATGAAAATCACTCCGAGACCATGGGCTATAGTCCATTGTCTCGAGTTATTTTCGTCTTTTTTTCTAATTCTCAAAAATGATGAAAAATGGCGTGCTATAATATATCGTCTGAGATGGGTATGGGCTATGGGCTGAACTTGAACCCACGACACGTGGCTCGCATAGAAAGCAGCTTATCACAGAGAGCCACCATGCTCTCTGAGAATCTCCTCAGCTTTCCATCTCTTTCCAGGATTCTTCTGGATGTTATTCTCCAAAACATGCTGCAGAGTGAAAGTAGGAGGAACTCAGCTGGATTTGAACCTACAACCTCTGGTTCACATGGACATCGTCTTAACAAGGGTGCCACTGAGCCCTCTGTGATTATAAGTTTTACGATGTTCTTCTTGGTGTTACTTTTCAAATGGGGCATTGGGATCATGTACAGAGCATTTTAATGGTGTTTTGCTGTGCATCAAAGGTGTCTTTTAGTGCTTTTAAGTGTTATCATGGATTTTAATCAAATAATATAGAGGAGAAACCATGACAGAACACAGACAGCCTGGTAGCTCAATGTGTTAAGTGGCTGTTCTCATGATCCAGACGTTGTGGGTTCAAATCCAACT
The DNA here is from genome assembly GCF_951216825.1 of Electrona antarctica. Taxonomy (NCBI): domain Eukaryota; kingdom Metazoa; phylum Chordata; class Actinopteri; order Myctophiformes; family Myctophidae; genus Electrona; species Electrona antarctica. The sequence continues at coordinate 22,915,329 of NC_136801.1, read as the reverse complement.
CTGGTCTTTACTCTGAAACTTTACTTTGAAGAAATAAGAAGATGAAAGTGCACGGAAATCTCACTCAGTCAGTCTAAGGTATGGTGCAGTTGGTAAAGAGAAGGACCTTGAAGTCAAAAAATCAATTTCTCCTAGAAACTCCATTCACGTGTTTTATAATTCAGCTTACTGTGGAGACACATGCTGGAACATTTTACTTTGAAATGTTTTGTAGTTTCTGAGTTATTTAACTTAAACGCCCTATGCATTCTCAATGGCAATAGCGTAAACTTTGGCATGCTACTAGTCCTACATACTAGAAACCCCATTCAAACCTATTTAGGTTCATCTTACTTTGGACATGTTTGCCTGAAAAGGAATCTTTGAAATGTTGAATAGTTTTAGAAATATAGTGCTTTCAAATTTGAGAATTTTATAATGGGGCTCAATGGCAGCTCTATGGCACAAAAATCACTTTCTCCTAGAAACTCCATTCACGTGTTTTATAATTCAGCTTACTGTGGAGACACATGCTGGAACATTTTACTTTGAAATGTTTTGTAGTTTCTGAGTTATTTAACTTAAACGCCCAATGCATTCTCAATGGCAATAGCACAAACTTTGGCATGCTACTATATACTGTCGACTATACTGGTCAAGGTCATTTATACTGGTCAAGGTCATCTAAACTGGTCAAGGTCATTGATACTGGTGAAGGTAATTTACTAGTCTTATGAAGGTCACGCTTTTTCATCACGCTTTTACGTCACGCTTTTTCGTCACTCTTTGCCAAAAATCACTCCGAGACCATGGGCTATAGTCCATTGTCTCGAATGATTTGTCTTTTTTTCAAATCCTCAAAAATGATGAAAAAAGGCGTGCTATATATGCCGTCTGAGATGGGCGATAGATAGCCCATGGTCAAAAATGATGAAAATCACTCGAGACATGGTCTCGAGTGATTTTCGTCTTTTTTTCAAATTCTAAAAAATGATGAAAAACGGCGTGCTATAGTATGCCGTCTGAGATGTTATAGTGTTTATTAGTAGTGTTAGTATAGTGTTTTATTAGTATAGTGTTTATTACTATAGTGTTTATTAGTATAGTGTTTATTAGTATAGTGTTTTATTAGTATAGTGTTTATTAGTATAGTGTTTTTTAGTGTAGTGTTTATTAGTATAGTGTTTATTAGTATAGTGTTTATTAGTATAGTGTTTTATTAGTATAGTGTTTATTAGTATAGTGTTTATTAGTGTAGTGTTTATTAGTATAGTGTTTATTAGTATAGTGTTTATTAGTATAGTGTTTAATTAGCATAGTGTTTTATTAGTTTAGTGTTTTATTAGTGTTTATTAGTGTTTATTAGTAGTGTTAGTATAGTGTTAGTAATTAGTATAGTGTTTATTAGTATAGTATTTATTAGTGTAGTGTTTATTAGTATAGTGTTTTTTAGTATAGTGTTAGTATAAAATAGCTCAAGGCTGTATTGCTGATTACTTAGCTTAGGACCCCCGCAGTGGTGTCCGGTTAGAACTTAAACCAGGATGCTTTGACTTCTGCCTTCTCCCTGAAGCCGACCCTCTATATATTCTCCGACCAGGCTTGTCACGATGACTAAGCCAGTTAGATCTATCCATATATGGTTCTATCCATATATGGTTCTGCCATATCTATCGATATCAGCACTAGGTCGGCTCGGGCCCAAATATAGGGATTGTCATACTAAACATGTCATATATCATATAGCCCAACGTCCTAGTCAGAGTCTTCGTTACAGCCACCCCAGATTTCACGTTGAAATCTATACCGCATCCAGAAGACTCAGACAATTGTCCTTTCTTTCGGCTAGGTTCTAACAGGCCAGGCCTGGTAGTTATCCAGCAAGGGAGGCTCTCGAAGATGTTAATCTCTCTCCATTAGTCTGCTGACGATCTGTGTATGCTATGCTCACAATCCAAGCTATTTGGCGATAAATGCTCCCTCAATATTATTGACTTGGTTTGGCTGTACGGCAGGAGATACCTCGGAGGATACAGCCACCCCGTGCAAAACTTGAAGATCTCTCATGATTCTGATACGCAACTCTTCAGGTTGACCCCTCAATCCGACCTGCTTGGCAACTGTGTGTAACAAAATGGTTCGCCCCGAACCATCATCCAGAACTGCATATACTTCCATTACTTTGCCACAATTGCAAAGTAGAACTTTGCACACCTTTAACATGACATTTCTCCCTTTAGGCGGTGGATAGCCCACATGCAAGGACTCTCCTGCTATAGTCAAGATTGCTGGCTGCGGTAATTCCTCTTGTAAATCCTGTCCCGTCTCGATCTTAGGTGTCCTAGGGTTCCGCAAAGGTTCATCTGCTCTCCGGTTCAACCAGGTTCGGCTCCTATTAATACTGTGAAGAGCCAGAGGGTGCCTTCCACCACATTTCACTCCTAGTCTGTAGTTTACAGTTTCTTGCCTGCATGACGACGTCCATTGCTGATAACACAGCTTCATCTGTCATATCAAATCTCGTTTCGCCATTAAACTCAGTCGTTTGAACCTGCCACATACCCCAAGATGGTGTGTGCCGCTATTACAGTACTGACATACGGCTTCTTGCCGTCTTGCTGGTTACTTGGTGTATGATCGGCAGAATTGGGTGCTACTACCGTACCATGCATGATGACTGTTCGTCTCCGGTTATGCTCATGGTCATTTCTGCGAGAGTGACCGTCCAGCCTCCTTGCTGGACTACTTCGGTCCCTATGAACCTGGACTTCTGGTCTGTCAGCTTGCACTTTCATCTCGATATCCTATCGGTGAACGAAGCCTCTGCCGTCCTCCGACTGCTCCAACATCTATGGGAGGGTTGATATAGCTCCGATGCCCTTGCATCATCATGCTGTCCAGACAATGCTCTCATGATATCCACCATGCCTTCTGGCCCTAATGACATCTAAAGCTCTAGGTGATCTCGATATCCTATCGGTGAACGAAGCCTCTGCCGTCCTCCGACTGCTCCAACATCTATGGGAGGGTTGATATAGCTCCGATGCCCTTGCATCATCATGCTGTCCAGACAATGCTCTCATGATATCCACCATGCCTTCTGGCCCTAATGACATCTAAAGCTCTAGGTGAAAGCCTTCGTTCTGCCACCCCCAGATTTCCCATGGAAATCTGTACCATATCTAGAAGGCTTGAACAGTAGACCCCTCAGGCCACCCCAATACAAGCATACGGAGGCTTGAACATCAAGCGTCAGCCATTCAGACCATCCCATTGAGGGCGTCCAGGCGTCCCGCTTTCTTTCTTTGATGTTACGGTGGGTCATAAAAACTCAAGATCAAATCACATGCCACCCATTAAGGGCGTTCCCTGTCAATGGGTCAGAGTCAGCCAATCCGTGCAGTTCCAGTTTGAAGTAACGCCCTCTTGACCGTATCAAAGGTGGTCCACAGCTTCGGACCCAGGCTTCTACAACACCACGCCATCACTTCAACCCTGGCGTCTACAACACGACGCCATCACTTCGACCCTGGCGTCTACAACACCACGCCATCACTTCAACCCTGGCGTCTACAAGACCACGCCACCACTTTGACCCTGGCGTCTACAACACCACGCCACCACTTCGACCCTGTCGTCTACAACATGACGCCATCACTTCAACCCCGGCCACTTTCAGGGAGGTGATCATGTCCAGTGCTCTCTCTCTCTCTCCTGCACATCACCAGTGCTCTGCACATCACCAGTGCTCTCTCTCCTGCACATCACCAGTGCTCTGCACATCACCAGTGCTCTCTCTCCTGCACATCACCAGTGCTCTCTCTCCTGCACATCACCAGTGCTCTGCACATCACCAGTGCTCTCTCTTTCCTGCACATCACCAGTGCTCTGCACATCACCAGTGCTCTTTCTTACCTGCACATCACCAGTGCTCTGCACATCACCAGTGCTCTCTGACTCTAAGGGCCGGGGAGGTCTCACGGCTCCGAGATTCTGGCATCCAGATTCTGGCAACAGGGTGGGTCTCACAGCTTCGAGACCCTGCTGCTCACCTAAGGAGCAGCCCGGACCGCCAGAGCGTTCATGCTCTGGCGGCAACAGAGTGCATCTCACCGCTTCGAGATGCTGCTGCTCACCTAACGGAGCAGCCAGGACCGCCAGAGCGTTCATGCTCTGGCGGCAACAGAGTGGGTCTCACAGCTTCGAGACCCTGCTGCCCACCTAAGGAGCAGCCAGGACCGCCAGAGCGTTCATGCTCTGGCGGCAACAGAGTGCATCTCACCGCTTCGAGATGCTGCTGCTCACCTGCGGAGCAGCCAGGACTGCCAGAGTGTTGCATCCTGGTTTAAGTTCTAACCGGACACCACTGTGGGGGTCCTAAGCTAAGTAATCAGCAATACAGCCTTGAGCTATTTTATATGGTCCTTCGAGCCGGATTAGGGCTTACCGCAGTAACGGGATGCTGAAGTCTTCCAGACACATACGAACCAAGGTATCTGGCTTTACAACCCATATACCTTGAGTAGCCAACCCCTGACTCAGTGGCAAGATTCTAACCAGATGGTAACCCAGTTGCTGCCAGAGTCTGAACACTCTGTCGGTCCTGGCTGCTCCGCAGGTGAGCAGCAGTATCTCGAAGTTGTGAGATCCACTCTGTTGCCGCCAGAGCATGAACGCTCTGGCGGTCCTGGCTGCTCCTTAGGTGAGCAGCAGCGTCTCGAAGCTGTGAGATCCACTCTGTTGCCAATAGAGCCACGCTCTGGCGGTCCTGGCTGCTCCTTATAAAATAGCTCAAGGCTGTATTGCTGATTACTTAGCTTAGGACCCCCGCAGTGGTGTCCGGTTAGAACTTAAACCAGGATGCTTTGACTTCAGCCTTCTCCCTGAAGCCGACCCTGTATATATTCTCCGACCAGGCTTGTCACGATGACTAAGCCAGTTAGATCTATCCATATATGGTTCTATCCATATATGGTTCTACCATATCTATCGATATCAGCACTAGGTCGGCTCGGGCCCAAATATAGGGATTGTCATACTAAACATGTCATATATCATATAGCCCAACGTCCTAGTCAGAGTCTTCGTTACAGCCACCCCAGATTTCACGTTGAAATCTATACCGCATCCAGAAGACTCAGACAATTGTCCTTTCTTTCGGCTAGGTTCTAACAGGCCAGGCCTGGTAGTTATCCAGCAAGGGAGGCTCTCAAAGATGTTAATCTCTCTCCATTAGTCTGCTGACGATCTGTGTATGCTCACAATCCAAGCTATTTGGCGATCAATGCTCCCTCAATATTATTGACTTGGTTTGGCTGTACGGCAGGAGATACCTCGGAAGATAGATGTAGCCCCAGTCGCTATGCTATCCCCAGCAGCTACACCGGTGATGTGGGCCCAAGCCATTCAATTTAGTTAGTTGAAGGCAGCAAGACTGATTACTCGAGCCACTGGTCGCAGGTAGGTCCGATCTCCAACCTTCACTTCTACCGTTCGAATCCTATCGTCCGCACCAGAAATAGTCTGGGAAATCCTTCCAATAGGCCAAAGGGCCCGAGGTAGCTGTGGATCCACGATCATCACCGGAACTCCAATCTGAATATTCGTCGTCTCCTTTTGCCACTTCTGCCGTACCTGAAGGTTAGGTAGGTAATACCTCAAGAAATGTTTCCAGAAGTGATCCGCCAGTATTTGACTATGTCTCCATCTTTTCCTTCCCAACATGTCTGACTCATCATATTGAACTTGCGGTAATGACGCATCTCGCCTCCCCATGAGGAGGATGTTGGGTGTCACAGGGTCGGGATCAGCTACATCCGATGAGGTATAACCTAAAGGTTTGGAGTTCAGAATCCCTTCCACCTCAACCAGAACTGTACGCAGAACCTCTTCTGACACTGTTTGAGCACCCAATGTTACTTGCAAGGCCTGCTTGAGAGATCGGATTTCCCTCTCCCAACAACCTCCGAAATGAGGTGCGCTGGGCGGATTGAATACAAATTCAATTTGCTGCTTGGCCAACTGTGCCTTAATTTCAGGTTGAAGGGTCATAAATGTTTCCTCCAGCTCACGCACCCCTCCTTTAAAGTTCGTTCCTTGATCGGACAATATTTCGAATGGTTTTCCTCGACGCGCAATGAAACGTCTTAATGCCATCAGATAAGAATCCGTGTCCAGACTGCAGAGAAGATCAATGTGGACTGCACGAGTCGTCATGCATTTGAAGATGATCCCCCAGCGTCGTTCCCTCCTGCGTCCTACTTTAACGAAGTATGGCCCGAAACAATCTACTCCTGTAGAGTAAAATGCTGGTTTGTGGATACGTAATCTTGCAGGAGGTAAATCAGCCATCCTGGGGATGTTTGGAGTCCCTCGCCAAGTGCGACACCCAGTACAACCTCGCTGATATCGTTTAACGGCCTCTCTTCCTCTCAGTATCCAATACTTTCGTCTGATTTCAGCAAACACTCGCTCTGGTCCTGCGTGACGCAGTTTCTCGTCGTAGTCCTTGATAATCAACTTGGTAATCGCATGCTTGGGGTCAAGTACGATGGGATGTATCGCGTCTGGGTCCAAAAGTTCACTATGGCGAAGTCGTCCCCCTACCCGAATGAGCTGGGTAGTACTGTCGAACTCCGGACAGAGCGTGATTAGTTTGCTATTCTTAGCTAATGCCTTTCCCGAAACCAGTTGGGTAGTCTCACTGGCGAAACAGTCATCCTGGATCTGCTTAACCAGGGCCAACTCAGCTTTCTGATACTCGTCGGCTGTAGGCTCGGGGGAGGGTGACCCAACTTGTTGCGTCACAGTATCCTTAACAAGATCCGCCAAGGTAGTATAGGATGACTTGCTTTGGCTGTACGGCAGGAGATACCTCGGAAGATACAGCCACCCCGTGCAAAACTTGAAGATCTCTCATGATTCTGATACGCCACTCTTCAGGTTGACCCCTCAATCCGACCTGCTTGACAACTGTGTGTAACAAAATGGTTCGCCCCGAACCATCATCCAGAACTGCATATACTTCCATTACTTTGCCACAATTGCAAATTAGAACTTTGCACACCTTTAACATGACATTTCTCCCTTTAGGCGGTGGATAGCCCACATGCAAGGACTCTCCTGCTATAGTCAAGATTGCTGGCTGCGGTAATTCCTCTTGTAAATCCTGTCCCGTCTCGATCTTAGGTGTCCTAGGGTTCCGCAAAGGTTCATCTGCTCTCCGGTTCAACCGGGTCCGGCTCCTATTAATACTGTGAAGAGCCAGAGGGTGCCTTCCACCACATTTCACTCCTAGTCTGTAGTTTACAGTTTCTTGCCTGCATGACGACGTCCATTGCTGATAACACAGCTTCATCTGTCATATCAAATCTCGTTTCGCCATTAAACTCAGTCGTTTGAACCTGCCGCATACCCCAAGATGGTGTGTGCCGTTATTACAGTACTGACTTACGGCTTCTTGCCGTCTTGCTGGTTACTTGGTGTACGATCGGCAGAATTGGGTGCTACTACCGTACCATGCATGATGACTGTTCGTCTCCGGTTATGCTCATGGTCATTTCTGCAAGAGTGACCGTCCAGCCTCCTTGCTGGACTACTTCGGTCCCTATGAACCTGGACTTCTGGTCTGTCAGCTTGCACTTTCATCTCGATATCCTATCGGTGAACGAAGCCTCTGCCGTCCTCCGACTGCTCCAACATCTATGGGAGGGTTGATATAGCTCCGATGCCCTTGCATCGTCATGCTGTCCAGACAATGCTCTCATGATATCCACCAGAAGCCTTCGTTACACGATGACACATGAAGCTCTAGGTGAAAGCCTTCGTTCATTGCCACCCATATATGGTTCTGCCATATCTATCGATATCAGCACTAGGTCGGCTCGGGCCCAAATATAGGGATTGTCATACTAAACATGTCATATATCATATAGCCCAACGTCCTAGTCAGAGTCTTCGTTACAGTTAGTATAGTGTTTATTAGTATAGTGTTTATTAGTATAGTGTTTATTAGTACTGTTAGTATAGTATTAGTATAGTGTTTTATTAGTATAGTGTTTATTAGTATAGTGTTTATTAGTATTGTGTTTATTAGTATAGTGTTTTATTAGTATAGTGTTTATTAGTATAGTGTTTATTAGTGTAGTGTTTATTAGTATAGTGTTTATTAGTATAGTGTTTATTAGTATAGTGTTTTATTAGTATAGTGTTTATTAGTATAGTGTTTTATTAGTATAGTGTTTTATTAGTGTTTATCAGTATAGTGTTTATTATTATAGTGTTTTATTAGTATAGTGTTTTATTAGTATAGTGTTTTATTAGTGTTTATCAGTATAGTGTTTATTATTATAGTGTTTTATTAGTATAGTGTTTTATTAGTATAGTGTTTTATTAGTATAGTGTTTTTTAGTATAGTGTTTATTAGTATAGTGTTAGTATAGTGTTTTATTAGTATTAGTATAGTGTTTTATTAGTATAATGTTTATTAGTATAGTGTTTTATTAGTATAGTGTTTATTAGGTTAGTATAGTGTTTTATTAGTATAGTGTTTATTAGTATAGTGTTTATTAGTATAGTGTTTATTGGTATAGTGTTTATTAGTATAGTGTTGTATTAGTGTAGTGTTTATTAGTATAGTGTTTATTAGTATAGTGTTAGTATAGTGTTTTATTAGTATAGTGTTTATTAGTATAGTGTTTATTAGTATAGTGTTTATTAGTATAGTGTTTATTAGTATAGTGTTTAATTAGTATAGTGTTTATTAGTATAGTGTTTATTACTATAGTGTTTATTAGTATAGTGTTTATTAGTATAGTGTTTTTTAGTATAGTGTTTATTAGTATAGTGTTTTAAGGCATATTTGTCTCGCCAGGGATCCTTTTAAACAAAGAAAGATAAAACCCCTTTGAGATTAAACAAGTGAAAACGTTTACAATATGTCCAAATTAATTCTTAAAAAATAGCCAATTTAATGTTTAGGTGCCCACTCTTCCTGCACCCTTTTGCAATGTGAAATGCCACTGAATCTGTAGGCCTAATCCTTTACCATTTAGAATCTGTAGGCCTAATCCTTTACTATTTAGAATCTGTAGGCCTAATCCTTTACCATTTAGAATCTGTAGGCCTAATCCTTTTCCATTGTGATTCTGTCTCGTCATATGGGGCATGTGAAAAGTAATGATGCCACATCTCTATTCAACTTGTGACAGCTGATGCTTGTAGCCTACTGTGAAGGCAAAGGTTTCTGAACATCTCATCCTAAATAATCAATCAAATAGCCGATCTACTAGCTCACAGCGTGTTGCGGAGGCGACACGTTGTGAGCTTTTTTTTAGCACGCTGATGCAACAGGTCGTACGGCGAAACATAAGACAGGCTTCCCTTTTGTTTTTAGCCGAGGCGACATACACAGTCAACACAGAGTCAGACACACATGGCTATTGGCTCCTCGATGCAAAATAAACAGTGTACACTACCCAACTTTACGATAATAAGGGACAGTAGGTCGGGACACGGTATTGATATTAAAGCTTCATGTTCTGCAGCAGCAGTCCCACTCGCCGCTTAGCTCTGATCCATAGCCCTAATGCTAGGGTAGAATTAGCATTAGGTCTATGGACCAGAGCTACTCGCCGCTATGCCTGTCCATTCTCCAGGCACTGGAACAAGCCACTCGTGCTGCCGTCTCCCACAGGGACTGACCCTCCACTATGTCGGAACTAACCTGTCCCCGTAAAAAGTCTGTGCCTGTGAGAGACGCAGGGAGACGGCAACACGAGCGACTCCCAACCTGCTCCAGCACCCGGAAAACAAGTAGTAGTTTGTAGTAGTTTGCTCCACATCTGAAACGGAAAAGCCGAACCATTTCCAGACGACAGACATTATCTTGCCTATTTTAGCAACTAAATCCTCGTTCCTATCGGTCCCTGTGACAGACATGCTAACGCTGCTTTCAGGTTTTCTCTCTGCGCGGCAGTGGGAGTAGGAAGTAACTACGGTAGCCCGGCAGCCTGCAGGCGAGTGCGAGAGAGATTTACCGTAAATTCCCTAGTTAAAGGGAAAAACAATTTTCGATTTTCTTTTTTTGACATCGTCCAAATCCAAAAATCGCGATTTCGATTAAAATTTGATTAATCGTGCAGCCCTACCCCTGACCCTCTGAGTGGTCACTGTGTTGTTACGATGACCCCTAACCCTCTGTGAGTGGTCACTGTGTTGTTACGATGACCTCTGACCCTCTGTGAGTGGTCACTGTGTTGTTACGATGACCTCTGACCCTCTGTGAGTGGTCACTGTGTTGTTACGATGACCTCTGACCCTCTGTGAGTGGTCACTGTGTTGTTACGATGACCTCTGACCCTCTGTGAGTGGTCACTGTGTTGTTACGATGACCCCTGACCCTCTGTGAGTGGTCACTGTGTTGTTACGATGACCCCTGACCCTCTGAGTGGTCACTGTGTTGTTACGATGACCTCTGACACTCTGAGTGGTCACTGTGTTGTTACAATGCACGTTGTCCCCGCCCGACTCTGAAATGTGCGCAGCGAGCTTTTGTAGATCAAGTGTTGAAAATAGCATTTTCAGCAAATGTAAAATCAGTCATTACGACGGCATCAAGGCCCGCCAAAACACATTTTAGTCGACCAAATCAACTGTAGATTTACTCGACTAAAATCCTATGATATTTAGTCGACTAAAACTAGACTAAACACTGAGACATTCCGGGTGACTAAAATGTGACTAAAACTAAATAAACTATTCAAGAGACTAAAACTAAAATCAAAATTTGCTGCCAAAAACAACACTGACGTGTGTGTGTGTGTGTGCGTGCGTGCGTATACGTGTGTGTCTATATAATGAAATATGCATATAGTATAGATATGCATAGTTTCATTATGTAGACGTGCCACTGTTACGCTCTTAGCTTATGTATGATTCAGCTTTGTTCTTGCTTAATGTAAGTCGCTCTGGATTAAAAGCGTCTGCTAAATGCCTAAATATTGTGTGTGTGCGTGTGTGTGTGTGTGCATATGTATACGTGTGTATATGTGTGTGTGTGTGTGTGTGTATAGTATACGTGTCTGTGTGTGTATACGTGTGTGTATACGTGTGTACACGTGTATACGTGTATACGTGTGTGTGTGTGTGTGCGTGTGCACATGCCCGTGCGTGCTCCAGCCATCCCCAACAGCGAGGAGCTGGCCACCCCGGCGTCCTGTCTCCGCCAGCTGTGTGGCGCGCGGGGCAGCGTCCTGGCCGAGCTGGACGTGGGGCTGGTGACGGACGGCGCCTTCGTGGCCACCCTGCTGGAGGCGTGTCCTACGCTCACCTCCCTGTCGGTGGAGCTGCACCCCATGACGCCCCCCCACCACCCACGGCCAGACCAGCCCACGCCCGCTGCCCACCGCCACCCGCCCCACGCCAGGCCCCGGAGGCAGTGCGCCTCCAGGGGGAGGATGGAGCTCCAAAACCCATACCTGGAAAAAACAAAACGATAACAAGCTTATTGAGTACCAGGTACAGTGATGTAAACAGGTTTTATTGAGTACCAGGTACAGTGATGTAAACAGGTTTTATTGAGTACCAGGTACAGTGGTGTAAACAGGTTTTCAATGTAATGAGTCCCAGGATGCAGGGGTGGTCTTTTAGATGAGTCCCAGGATGCAGGGATGGTCTTTTAGAAATGAGTCCCAGGGACATTTTATGAGTCCCACTTCAATGACGTTAGGAGTCATATTTTGCCATTTTTTTCAAATTGCAGCATTTAACTCCCATTTCATTTGATATGGTTATAATGTGGTTATATTCATGTACAAAACAGAAGAAGAAATCCATCCATCCATCTTCAACCGCTTATCCGTAGTCGGGTCGCGGGGGCAACAGCTCCACCAGAGTGCTCCAGACTTCCCTCTCCAGAGCAACATTAGTGACTGCGCCTTGGTCTGCCCCGGGGTCTCCTCCCAGTGGGACGTGATCCGGGGCAGACCAAGGATCACGTCCCACTGGGAGGAGATCCCAGGGCATCTGGTTAGGATGCCTCTCGGGCGTCCCCCTAGAGTGCCAGTGAAACAAACGGATACAAGTGTATATGTTCAGGATGTCTGTTGTTGCTTTGTCTGTTCACAGTGCATTATGCCATTATACTGCATGTCATGCTGTTTACAAGTTTGTCCACCAGGGGATGCTCATGTAACACACTTCTAGGTTTGCTCATGATCAGTTCTAGCTGTCTGTTGTTGTTGACTGGCAAAGAGGGCACTGTTTTTCCTTTATTGTTTGAGGATGGGTTCTCAGATTGTGTTCGCAGTGACAGTGGTGACCCTGCTGATGTTCTACATAAAAGATAACCAGAAAACTGTACCCACGCATGCATAGGCTACTAATATACTGTACACACAAATAGCCCTGTCTATAGTCCAGAACAGAAGACTATTATAACATTTTAATACTAGACTAGAAGTAATTAAAGCGGGTCATGTTTGGAATTGGAGCTGTGTAACGTTGTTTTATATTGTTGTAGCCTATACTGACTGACTGCCAGTGTGCCAAATTAAGGCAAATTTCCATTTTATGTAAGAGTTAATGGACAATAAAGTTTCCTTCATCTTTATCTTGATAGGGGTACGGTGGGCTGTAGGAGTAAGGCCAAGCCGTGAATCCTTTGGGAACCGCTGGCCTAGAGGTCCGAGACCCACTGTTGAAGACCCATGTCCTGCAGCTATCTGTGAATGTCACCTTTATTAGCAGATATAGGCTATTTGTCGATACCGGCAAATACAGTCCGATAACGATATGTGGCCGATAGATCGGTACATCCACATTACTTTTATTTTTTATATCAAATCATTTTTATTGCAATGCACTTTTTTCTGGACTGCCTAATAAAACAATTGACAGATTACAACTTCTCCAAAATGCGGCAGCCAGAGTTTTAACTAAAACTAAGATGAGAGATATTACTCCAGTTTTAGCTTCACTGCACTGGCTTCCGGTTGTTTTTAGGATTGATTTTAAAATTATTTTATTGTTTATTAAGCTCTCAATGGTCTCGCACCTCCCTACCTACATGACTGCCTGCCTAAATATGTCCTAAACCGCCCCCTAAGGTCTTCCACTGCTGGCCTGCTCGCTTTGCCTAAAGAAATGGCAACTAAACATTATTATTATTATTATTACTGCAGTGTGTGCAGCAGTGGAATGGTTTCTCTCCAGTGTGGACACTCTGGTGTGTGTCTTCAGGTGAAATCTGCAAATGAATAGATGATTTAGCCTTTGCTATCTTTGTGTATAAATAATGGCCAGGTCTCATCCGTCTGCCTGAGCACCGAGCAGAAACATAAACCAACTTATATATTTGAAGGTCCTCCGGTCGTCCGGTTTATTGGTTCCATTGGCGATGAATGTGAATGAAAGCAGACTATGACACAAGCCGTATGTTACACTAGACTTTCAGTGCAGATGGAAAATGGAACTAAAGGAACACAGCTTCAGTGTGTTTTCTTGATTCTGATTTTGAAGAGAAAACATAAACAATGAAAATGACACCAAGATAAAAAAAAAGGTGCAGTTTTTCGACTTTAACAGACATTTAGAAAAATTAAAATGGATGTCCACGGCACATTTTTATGGATCCCACCGCAGTTCTAGGCAAGCCCCGCTGTGATTGGCCAACTCGGTTTCCCCTATATGAAAGTCTATTGGCCTGTTTCAATGGATTGAATGGCCATCTAGCCAACCAGAGCGATTTGGCCAACCCACCAGTCCAACCTATAGGTTGCATATTTATAACTCCAGCCCGGCCACAACATTATGTGACTTTAACATGATGCCCACGCAACTCCCCTCCCCACACTCATCTCCCCCACGTTTAAATTCCCTGTTACACCCCTGCTCGTGAGCACCAAACGGCCACGCTCCGGACGTGATGGTGGCATCCATCGCATGCGGTGAGGCCCCTCGTGTCCCTGGGCCGGTACTCCCTCTTCCCCCGTGTTCCGCCACGGTCTCACTCCGTCACTAACGTCAAACTCACCAACATTGCAGCTGTACGAAAAGCTTGAATTATCGTCTTACTATCTGCAAAGTGTTTGTTTCATAAAAATCCGCCGTAGACATGTTATGAGCTACTTCCTCAAGCTACTTCCTCAAGAAATTCCTTGCAGATGATTATTTTAATGTCAGAGTTTGGAAGAACTCGTTATCAGTAAAGCAACCTCCTGCTGCCTCCTGTATTATGTGCAAATTCTAAACAGGTGGTACACATGGGCTGTTGAATGATAGTCAACAAGCATGCACTTCTAAACTCCAGCACAAAAAAATCATCTGCAAGGAATTTCTTGACAGGGAGTAGCTCATAATAACATGTCTACAGTGGAATTTTATTAAACAAACACATTGCAGATAAGCTTTCCGTACAGCTGCAATGTTGGTGAGTTTGACGTTATTTAATACAATTGAATGAGCCGTCTATGGGAAGATGCACCTAGGTAGTAGCCTGGCTAATAAGCCAGACTCAAATCACACTATCGTGTGGTATTTGAGTCTGGAGATGCTGTGTATGGATCTTGTTTTCCGGGGGGCGAGTTCAAACATTTTCTCTTTGACGCAATTGGTCAGAGCTACTGTCAGTCAAAGGTCTCAAGCATTGAACGTCACTGTACCAAAGCCCGCCCATATTGCATACCGTGTCCCGATTGGCCACACCAGTTCTCTGGTGTAGGAAATGGGCGTACAATTGAGCCTCTCCAGACCGTAATCCGCCGGCAGGCAATTTTTTTTGCCAACGGCTGATTTGGTCTGGCTTATTAGCCAGGCTACCTATAGGTAGCACCTTGCTGGCAAGATGGCAGCTGTGTGCATATCATCAATTGCATAGCAGCTGGTAAAAACTGAAACCATATTTTGGGAATATAGATTCAATGTGTTCAAATCAATAAATAGCTGACCAGCTGGGGTTCGATCCCCGGCCGGGTCATACCAAATAAAAGATTCATGCCTCACGCTACAGAAACAGGAGATATGTTGCGTTCACACGGTTAGATTAAACGATGCAGTCTACCATTAGAATGGAAGCCAGCGACATGCCGTTGCAAAGACGAAATGATGCATGTAGCTGCTCCAAATCAACTCACCTCCTGCCCGTGTGAACGCACCAGTAGCCTCCTGCCCTATGGGCCGCATGGCTCGAAAAGGCTTACAACATACTCAATAAATAGTTTATTTTTATTCAACTTTCAGCATGAGCACATGTTTGAAAAGACAGGTGCCACTGAAAAAACACTGAAATATTTTGCTGATTACAATACAAAACCTCAAATCTAAAATGCCAATTGCCTATCTAAAAATCTGATACACAAAACTAAAATCCACTATCATTTAAGAGTCTGCACATGTATGGGATTGGTGATTTCTTGTATCTTGAACAAGGAAGGCAGTCCTATCAGGATGACGTTTCGACCCCACTGGGTCTTCGTCAGGTATTCGGTATTAAGTGTGCGGACTGCCTTCCTTGTTCATTGTACGTATTTTTGTCCAGCACCTGTAGAATGTTTTGAGATGTGCGTACTTCCCTTTGGACTCTCTGATTTCTTGTATCTCTCATGAATAGCTATGGACAGCGCAAAAAATAAAAAAGCATTTCACTCATGTTTCTCCCCCTCGTCTAGTAATAGTCACTGTCCTCATCATCATCTATGGCTTGTAGGGGATCTCCCTTCTCTCCCTCCTCTTCTTCCTCCTCCTCTTCCTCTTCCAGTGTCTCCTCTGGTTGTTGGGCGTCTTTCCGCTGGTGGAACTCCCAGTAGATCCCAGTCAGAGCTTTAGCTGCTTCCAGAGACACCTTCAGCTGTCCAATCACCTCACTGTCCTCGTCCACGCTCAAAACTATACACAGAGAGATCACACAGACACACAAAGACGAGCATATATGTTTAGACCAGTCAGTGGTTCTAAAACCTTTGTTTTATTTGTTTTTTATTCAAAGGACCGCCATAACTCTGAGACCCCTTTTCCACCGGTTGGTTCCCAATGGGAACCGGTTCAGTTATTTTTGGTTCTTAGTCCATGAGCCAGAGTTCCAAAATTGGAACGTCAATTATGAATTGAGTAGGCAAAACCATACCTATATTAGATTGTTATCAACATGAAAATTCCCTAGTTGATTATTACACGTAGACAATGATTTATTGTATTACAAATTTTAAATGTGTAAATATGCAAATGATGCATTATATAGGAAAATGCAAAAAATAGAAAATATGAAAAAGCTACTACTGTGGAAGTGTTATCATATATGAATTGACTTATATTGATCCTATAAACAATTTAATATAGGTATAGTTTTGCACACTCAATTCATAATTAACTTTCCAATTTTGGAGCTCTGGCTCATGGACTAAGAACCAAAAAGAACTGAACCGTTAGTTACAGGAACCCTGAGAGCCCCATGACCTCACTTTAAAAAACAGTTTAGACTATACATCAAATGTAGGGGTGCAACGGTTAATTGAACTTATAGCTTTAGTCAATTAGCCTATTTGAAGACGTTTTTAAATTAGTTAATAATTGATGCCTATTTTGGATATGTCATTTCAAAAGTTCACACCATGTCACAATTCTCATTTACCCGTAATTGATAGAATAATCACTAAGAAAATAGTCGACAGTTGCAGCCCTATAATTCAATTATTGTTGCAGACATTTTCAGAACTAGTAACCTGGAACTGATTTGGCTGTGAACTTGGGACTGTATTTTCCACGACCAAGGTCCAGGTGGTCCCCAGCTAAATGATGGAGATCGAGTTGGTAACCAAATGGACCTTAAATTATTGTTAAACGTCAGCATTACCTAATTTACAAGAAGTCTACACAATTAGAGAATGTAGCAGAATTGTTGTTTTTGATCAACGGTTGCCTGTTCTCTCTCCTAATTGCACCAACATCAATACAGCACATGTGGCCACAAATATTATCCAACAATAACAACATATTCTTTAGTTTTGGGTCTGAGAGGCTAACGGTCATCCAATGGTGGTTCCGTGGCTCAAATGCTGAATAAATAATGGTCCCTGATGTGAAAAGGGTTTGCAAACCGCTG